>NC_084620.1:25188379-25265879 GCF_033978795.1 Nerophis ophidion
GGTTCACTTTCCAACAAGACAATGACCCTAAGCACACGGCTAAAATAACAAAGAAGTGGCTTCAGAACAACTCTGTGACCATTTCTGACAGACCCAGCCAGAGCCCTGACCTAATCCCAATTAAGCATCTTTGGAAATACCTGAAAATGGCTGTCCACCAACATTTACCATCCAACCATACAGAACTGGAGAGGATCTGCATGGAAGAATGGCAGATGATCCCCAAATCCAGGTGTGTAAAACTTGTTGCATCATTCCCAAGAAGACTCAAGACTGTACTAGCTTAAAATGTGCTTCTATTGCTTCAAGTGCTCTAAATATGACCACGTAAATGTTTAAGTTTTAATTTTTTAAATAATTTTGCTAACATTTTTACAATTCTGTTTTTTTCTATCAAGATGGGGTGCTGAGTGTACATCCATGAGAAAGAAAATGCTAATTGGGGTCATAGTATTCACATTTGTTAGTGTTTAGTCAATAAGCAGCAACAGGAAGTGACATATTGGGAAGTGTCCCATTGTGCTGTGTCAAGAGCTGGTTGAGCAGGACTGTCTATCCAAACTATTGTTTCCAAACCCTTTGAGTGGCAATATAAGCAAGTTTATTTTGTACATGACTGTTAGATTCTGTATTTGTGATTATTATGACAGTTTAAACAAGTACATTTAATTTAAAGTATAACACAAGATGGTCTAATTGGAATTTTTGTTGATGTGTGTATGCCATACATAGCTCTGCTAAGCAAAATATGATTTTGATTGACGACTGATTGTATTATTTGTAATTACAGTTACACATTTTGTTACATTAAATTCCTCATCCAACAATTTACATTCCCGTTCCTTAGACAACGTGATGTAATCAGGAGTTTAGCTGTGAATCCTAATATAGAACACAGGGTCACATCAGGTGTAACACTACATCCTCCAGACGAGCTGTTAATAAATAGCCCCAGGTGTGACGTCAGCGGATTATCTATATATGGTAGAGGATTCCCCAAAGTGCTTTGCGCGAGGCCGCCGATGCAGTCCGCACTGTAGTGGGACTGCAATAAAATCTCTATCCTGTTGTTGTGGGGCAGACTGGCTCGTACATGGACATGCATGCTGTTGCCAGTTCAAATACAAAATAATGCGTAGTTCTTCCTTATATTGGTCAGAGGACTCCACATAGAAGCGCTAAAAACTAACATTGGTGACAGAGGGAAGCCACAGTCCAAATGAAAACACATAACGGTGGACCCTGAAGAGAAGGTCAAAACGGCTTGAGGCTACTATCAAAGTGACTTACGGAAGCACCAAATGCTCGTTAAGGCATTATGAAGTAGTCTTGTAATTTTTCCCACACCTACATATTGCGCTCTACCACGGTATCGAGCACTATTCTCCGGATAATCCAATCAAGACATATATATATATATATATATATATATATATATATATATATATATATATATATATATATATATATATATATATATATATATATATATATATATATATAAATGGTCGATTTATATAGGCCAGTAAGGTAACGTTTTGTACCTGAAAAGTTTTGGCGAGCTTGCTTCTGCAGCCTTCATCTTTAGCTTATCATATCTTTGAACGTTTGGAACACAGGCGACAAATTCAAGGCCCGGGGGCCAGATGTGGCACACCATATTATTTTATAAGGCCTACGAAAACCTTAAAAATAAAATGCGTCAATAAAGTACTTAATCTTTCTTATAAAATGTATTCATTCTTTCCATTTTGACTGAAAACATTTATGTACTGCTTGAAATTGCATATGTTTTAAACTTTAATTGTAATCATGCAACAAAATATATCCACACTGTATTAGTTAACCATCAATTTGTATGTAAAAAAATAATAATCCAATGGATAGGCAATTCTGTGATCTAAGGATCTGATCCTATAAAATCGACTGTGATAACTGAGCAGCGTAGTGGGCTCCCAATAGGCCTGTCTCTCCTTCCAAAACAATAAAACAACGGTAAAAAAAAAGTAGAAAAAACATTCTAATAACCGACATTTTTTGCACAGTTTATCGATAAAGTATACATGATTATTTGTAAAGGAGGCTCTGATTCGGACCTGATCAATTCCCCTGCCTTTGCACTGCAGGATGATGACCTCCAATAGTTTGGCAGCGTGACATTCTGCATCCTCACCTGAATCTGTAATCAGCACCTATAGGATAGATTCGGAAAAAAATATTTGCAATGAGTCAGGACTAAGCAGCAAAGCTTGAATTCCCATGGGAATAATGACCTTTTTGCACATGCTGTAGATGATTTCCACGTGCTTGGGGTTGGACAGGAAGACATCCGTGTCCACAGTCACATAGTTGTGCAAAAGTGGCAACATATCTGTAACATACATTTTAAATCACAGATCACAGAAGGCTAATTCATCTATATGATTAATTTTGGGGGAATTCTAACCCCCACAAAACGGTTAAGTTTAATTACACAAAACATAGACCAACCAGTGAAGTAGTCAAAGCAGTCATGCTGAAAGACTTCATACAAGACACTCAGGAGCTGCCACATCTGGGGGGAGATGGTTTGGCATGTAAGTCCGAATGCCAGAGACAGGATCTCCTCATAGAACTCTGCGGATGACAGCAAACTTATAAATATAACTGCAGGATACCCCAAAATGTTCACAGCTGCAGTCATGTTGTTTTATCCAAAAACAACAAAGCAATTTGTGTTAAAGGAATCAATAATCCTGTGAGAGTTACTTATTAATATGAAGGGAATGTCACTGCAAGTGTGTGCACTGCTTATAGTGGACAATCTTACACATGATTGGACCATCAGCGCCAGCAAAAACCAAATGCAGTGGGGAAAAAAATGCTTAATTTGCTCTTAGGCAAAATACATCCTGTTAGGCTTTTAATGGCCTGCTAGTCAAAAATGTGTGGGAGCTCAAAAATATCAATTCACATTCATATCGCCATTTCTATCTATTCCAATTCTGAATCGATTCATAGTTTTCTATTATGAATCAATTTTTTTTATTATTAAGAATACATTTTAGGATTTTTTCTTACTTTTTATTAAGAATAAATGTTTTAATTAAAAACATTAAAAAACTATTACTGATATAATAATTATTGTTATTATTTTTGCAACTGTTGCTTCTAAAAATGTTATTTTTTTCTTTTTTTAGTATAGCATGTATATGTCTTCTCAATTAAAATTTCTGTCCTAAATATATTGTAAAGGTAGGAGTGGGTTGGAGTTGGGGTTGCTCTATTTTCTTTTATTAGATTGATTAACATTATGCGATTTTTGTAAATGGGCCACACGGTGCCTCTCAATACGAAGGTCCTGGGTAGTCAGGGTTCAATCGCGGGCTCGGGATCTTTCTGTGTGGAGTTTGCATATCCTCCCTGTGAATGCATGGGTTCCCTCCGGGTACTACGGCTTCCTCCCACTTCCAAAGACATGCACCTGGGGATGGGTTGATTGGCAACACTAAATTGGCCCTAGTGTGTGAATGTGAGTGTGAATGTTGTCTGTCTATCTCTGTTGGCCCTGCGATAAGGAGGCGACTTGTCCAGGGTATATACCGCCTTCCGCCCGATTGTAGCTGAGATAGGCACCAGCGCCCCCCGCGACCACCAAAGGGAATAAGCGGTAGAAAATGGATGGATGGATGGATTTTTGTAAATAAACATTTTTAAAACAAGTTTTTGAAAATAAGTGTTTTAGGCAAACCCTTTTTGTGTAAGTCGTACGTCAGCAGCCAAGAAGAGCTTTTGTAAAATGTAACCGGTTTTAAATGGTTTTCTTATCATTTATTTACTAAATAATATATCACAAGAATCGTATTGAATCAAGAATCGATTCTGAATCGAATAGTAAGATGCTTAAAGATTTCTAACGCCTGGTTCAGATGCTGAAAAACAAATCTCTAGTTCTTCAGCTTCCAGAAAAAAAAAAGAAAATCATATTTCGAAATATTTAGTGTAGAAAATGTATCAATCATTTAGTATATTTCACATTGTTTCAAAAACTTCTAGTACAAAAAGCAGCCCACTTTTTACATTCTGTATTAAGATATTCAACTGTCTGAAAAGAACTAACAACGGAAAGGTATGAATAAGAGAAAGTGTGGGTTTACCAAAAGGCTGCCTATGCACACACACACCTGCCATACCTATGATTGGCTTCTGCAACACCAGACCGATCACCTGCAAACAGATTCCCTCCAACTGTTGAGTGACCTGAGGAGGAAGATATCACAGTGTAGTTTTAGTAAGAAGATATACATTTTTTTTCATACTAACTTGGCTTCAGCGATAGACTTATGTGAGTACAGTATTTCTAAAGACTTACCTCTTTGTGATCCTCCATTACTGTAAGAATGGTGTCGATGGTGCTAAGGACACCAAGGGCCATGACAGTCTTGTCTTCATTCTCCTCGTATTCCTCACTCTGAAGGACCCTGGTAAAGATCTCTGCCTGTTAAGTACACTACAAGGTTAAACACACCTGGATGTAGATCCTCCTTAGGACCAGTGTCCCCCTTAGTAGACATTTGTTTGGTTTGCTTAACAAAAATGTTCAGTCGTCAGGAGGATGTTTTCATATTGTGTTCATAAAGCATACATATTTATTGCTCACCAGGCTCTGTGTCATGTCAACAGCAATTGCTGCAACTTCTTCGTTGTACTCGCAGATCATCTTTTGAATGACATTTGTCAAGTCGTCGTTTTCAGTCTCTTTGACCACATGCAGCAACTCTTGCATAACCGGTCGGATGAACGGCCGGATATACAGCTTTGCTACACACACACAAGCACGAATGAAGAAAATCAGGGAATCTCTAGGAATTGGTGTGAATGCTGAAGAGTTGAGAAGTGGGAGTCCATGCGGTGTGGAAAATTGTTAGTTTGAATGTTTTGATGGCACAGTGGTTTAAATCGGTTAAAATATGAGAAATGTATATCAATTCAATTAGTTTTTTTTTTAAAGAAATAGTGGGATACCAGGATTTTTTTAATGTTGCAAATAAACTGAGGGTTCGGACGGCAGACCGGTTTGAGTCAGTTGTGAAATGTGAAAATAGTAACAATTTTTAAAGGGCCTTTCGAAGGCTGACAACATTGGCACTTATTTAATTGTTTTGGACCTAAAAATAATGAAACGCCACCCAAAATAGACACAGTAATGATTTTAAGCTTGTTTTCTAACGTGTTTCAACACATTTTGGAACGCCCACTTTCATCTCCAAAATGTAAGCAGGCCTGCATCAGCCTGATGACGTCACCTAGAGAAGACTGGAGGCAATTTCATATTGGGTAATATGTGTTTCGGTAGCATCTTCATCCCGAATCATGTTATTTTCACACATCATTTGCAGGAATTATCAAATATGTCTGCCAGATGCATTAAGGACGAGTCAGCCCGCATTCATTTCCAAATGATTGGAATATGAATAAAGTTTGGCCCTATCCAGTCAAATTGACTCACCCAAAATGGGAGGGACCAAGCGAGAAGTGAGTAATTTGCAGCCATCATTTTAAAGGTACTGACTTAGAAGAAGAAGAATTTTGGTCAGAGTTTGGATGAAAACAAATTTAATGACTGAAGCCCAAAAATCACTATCACCTTAGAAGAGACAAAAAATTAGTCAGAATCTGTGGAAAAACAAAGAAAGGAAGAGCAGACCCAGTGATCAAAAACAAGGTAAGCCGCTAGTAATCCGTTTTCAATGTACATCCTGCACATGCAAGACATTCAAAAAAATATTTCATATATTGCAGCATCTTTATGCTGATGATACTCAGATCTATGTCCCTCTGAAAAGGAAAAGGGATACATGTTTACAATCACTTTTAAATTGTCTTGAGGACATAAAAGCATGGTTGGGGTAAATTTCATAAATTTAAATAACCGTTTAAATGTCCATTTAAATGTCCATTCGGACATTGAGTCCGAATGGACCATGTTCCGCACCTCTATTGTCGAGGCGGCTGATCGAGGCTGTGGCCGCAAGGTAGTTGGTGCCTGTCGGGGCGGCAATCCTAAAACTCCCTGGTGGACACCAGCGGTGAGGGATGCCGTCAAGCTGAAGAAGGAGTCCTATCGGGTCCTTTTGGCTCATAGGACTCCGGAGGCAGTGGACAGGTACCGACAGGTCAAGCGGTGTGCGGCTTCGGCGGTCGCGGAGGCAAAAACTCGGACATGGGAGGAGTTTGGGGAAGCCATGGAAAACGACTTCCGGACGGCTTCGAAGCGATTCTGGACCACCGTCCGCCGCCTCAGGAAGGGGAAGCAGTGCACTATCAACACCGTGTATGGTGCGGATGGTGTTCTGCTGACCTCAACTGCGGATGTTGTGGATAGGTGGAAGGAATACTTCGAAGACCTCCTCAATCCCACCAACACGTCTTCCTATGAGGAAGCAGTGCCTGGGGAATCTGTGGTGGACTCTCCTATTTCTGGGGCTGAGGTCGCTGAGGTAGTTAAAAAGCTCCTCGGTGGCAAGGCGCCGGGGGTGGACGAGATCCGCCCGGAGTTCCTTAAGGCTCTGGATGCTGTGGGGCTGTCTTGGTTGACAAGACTCTGCAGCATTGCGTGGAGATCGGGGACGGTACCTCTGGATTGGCAGACCGGGGTGGTGGTTCCTCTCTTTAAGAAGGGGGACCGGATGGTGTGTTCCAACTATCGTGGGATCACCCTCCTCAGCCTTCCCGGTAAGGTTTATTCATGTGTACTGGAGAGGAGGCTACGCCGGATAGTCGAACCTCGGATTCAGGAGGAACAGTGTGGTTTTCGTCCTGGTCGTGGAACTGTGGACCAGCTCTATACTCTCCGCAGGGTTCTTGAGGGTGCATGGGAGTTTGCCCAACCAGTCTACATGTGCTTTGTGGACTTGGAGAAGGCATTCGACCGTGTCCCTCGGGAAGTCCTGTGGGGAGTGCTCAGAGAGTATGGGGTATCGGACTGTCTTATTGTGGCGGTCCGCTCCCTGTACGATCAGTGCCAGAGCTTGGTCCGCATTGCCGGCAGTAAGTCGAACATATTTCCAGTGAGGGTTGGACTCCGCCAAGGCTGTCCTTTGTCACCGATTCTGTTCATAACTTTTATGGACAGAATTTCTAGGCGCAGCCAAGGCGTTGAAGTGTTCCGGTTTGGTGACCGCAGGATTAGGTCTCTGCTTTTTGCAGATGATGTGGTCCTGATGGCTTCATCTGACCGGGATCTTCAGCTCTCGCTGGATCGGTTTGCAGCCGAGTGTGAAGCGACCGGAATGAGAATCAGCACCTCCAAGTCCGAGTCCATGGTTCTCGCCCGGAAAAGGGTGGAATGCCATCTCCGGGTTGGGGAGGAGACCCTGCCCCAAGTGGAGGAGTTCAAGTACCTAGGAGTCTTGTTCACGAGTGGGGGAAGAGTGGATCGTGAGATCGACAGGCGGATCGGTGCGGCGACTTCAGTAATGCGGACGTTGTACCGATCCGTTGTGGTGAAGAAGGAGCTGAACCGGAAGGCAAAGCTCTCAATTTACCGGTCGATCTACGTTCCCATCCTCACCTATGGTCATGAGCTTTGGGTCATGACCGAAAGGATAAGATCACGGGTACAAGCGGCCGAAATGAGTTTCCTCCGCCGTGTGGCGGGGCTCTCCCTTAGAGATAGGGTGAGAAGCTCTGTCATCCGGGAGGAACTCAAAGTAAAGCAGCTGCTCCTTCACATCGAGAGGAGCCAGATGAAGTGGTTCGGGCATCTGGTCAGGATGCCACCCGAACGCCTCCCTAGGGAGGTGTTTAGGGCAAGTCCAACCGGTAGGAGGCCACGGGGAAGACCCAGGACACGTTGGGAAGACTATGTCTCCCGGCTGGCCTGGGAACGCCTCAGGATCCCCCGGGAAGAGCTAGACGAAGTGGCTGGGGAGAGGGAAGTCTGGGTTTCCCTGCTTAGGCTGTTGCCCCCGCGACCCGACCTCGGATAAGCGGAAGAAGATGGATGGATGGATAAATAACCAAGACTGAAATGATTTTATTTGACTCAAAAGTAAACCAGAATGCTCACCCCAGTGGCCTGGACCCCCTGACACCTAATTTTAAAGCTGTAGTCTCAAACCTTGGTTTTAAGTTTGACAATGATTTTAAATTGGAACAGCATATTAACGCTGTTGTGCGATACAGTTTTTATCATTGGAGACTTTTACCAAAAATTAAATCAGTTTTATCTTTTAATGACTTTGAGCGGGTAACCCTTCTTTTATTTCATTAGGTTCCGACTACTGCAACTCACTCTATGTTGGAATGAACCAGGCCTCAGTCACTCAATTGCAGCTAGTCCAAAATGCTGCTGCTCGCCTTTTAACTGGGCCAAAAAAAACATGAGCACATTACCCCCATTTTAGCATCCCTTTTATTGGTTTCAAGTTCATTTTAGAATTCATTTTAAAATTGTACTATTAATTTTTAAATCCCCTAATGCACCACAATATATGTCTGTCACACCCCGCTTCGGGTGAAGGTAATGTAACCTTTGCAAACTGGACTTTAAATCAAGGATGGCAAGGCACGCAGTGGTAACAGTTTACAAACATTTATTTAAAATCCCAAAAAGTAGCAAGAGGTGAACAACAACAGAAAGACCAAGCACCCACAATCTCAGTAGTTGGTTTGATTTATGAACCTCAAAACTCTTGGTCAGGACAGACAACCTCCTCTGGCAGTGACAGACAGCAGACTGGCAGAAACATGGCATTTTCCCCACTTAAAAAGCCCATAGCCCCGACCACTAGCTGGGACCAATTTGACAGGGGGAATTAAGAAATCAGTTATTTTGTAATTTACACCATAGGTAACTATCACATGTCTAAAAAGTATTCACATTGTACTTTTGTATTTGTAAAGCAGTCATTTTTGTACCCAGTGTATTCAGGCTAAGAAAACACAACTTTCAAATGTCCAGTGTCCCTCTTCAACACCCAGTTACTGACAATCATGGTTTGGCCCACATTAGGCCTAATTAGTCCAAGCAGGTGTGCTCACCTACATAAAGCCCTCAGCCCCTTCCTGACTTTTTTAGCCACACCTTCAGAGCCATGGTGAGTGAGATGTTACAATTTGTTTGTTGAGCCTTTTCACTAACACTATTGAATGTTTGTAGTGTGTCCATGTTGAACAAATGTGCCCGGTTTGTGAGGAAGCCAAAGGTCAAACAGTGACAGTGTGGGGTCAAACTGTCACAATGTCAGAAGTTTTAAAAATCTACACCCCAACCAGGTTTTTTTAAGTCAGCTGATCATTTCCTCCTTGTTGTGCCAAAAACCTGGTTAAAATCGAGAGGGGGTTGTGCATTTTCTGCTGTGGCTCCAAAACTCTTGCTATACGGACGGCTCCCTCTTTAATGAAATTTAAATCAGGTCTTAAAACGTATTTTTACTTATTTTCTTTTAAACCAGGATGAGAGTTGTGTGATTTTAGTCTATTTTCTTTTATTGTATGTATTTATTCTCTGTCCTTAGTTTTACCCTGCTTTTTAAAGGCCTACTGAAATGAGATTTTCTTATTTAAACGGGGATAGCAGGTCAATTCTATGTGTTATACTTGATCATTTCGCGATATTGCCATATGTTTGCTGAAAGGATTTAGTAGAGAACATCGACGATAAAGTTCGCAACTTTTGGTCGCTCATAAAAAAGCCTTACCTGTACCGGAAGTAGCAGACGATGTGCGCGTGACGTCACCCGTAGTGGAGCTCCTCACATTCTCACATTGTTTATAATCAAAGCCACCAGCAGCGAGAGTGATTCGGACCGAGAAAGCGACGATTTCCCCATTAATTTGAGCGTGGATGAAAGATTCGTGGATGAGGATAGTGACAGTGAAGGACTTGAGAACAAACAAAAAAAAAGGCGAGGGCAGTGGGAGCGATTCAGATGTTATTAGACACATTTACTAGGATAATTGTGGAAAATCCCTTATCTGCTTATTGTGTTACTAGTGTTTTAGTGAGATTATATGGTACCTGAAAGTCGGAGGGGTCTGGCCACAGGTGTGGTGATCGCCGGTGTCTCCGGTGGGAGGAGGTAATAGTCCGCAACTGCAGGACGCAAGCTCCTCTCATGAGTCGGTTGACAACTTATTACCACAATTTTCTCACCGAAACCTGCCGGTTGAGATGTGGTCGGAAACTATGTTCGCTTGACCGCTCTGTTCCATTGTAAAGCTTCACCTTCGGGAATGTAACCAAGGAAACACCGGCTGTGTTTGTGTTGCTAAAGGTAGCTGCAATACACCGCTTCCCAACTACATCTTCTCTTCTTTGACTTCTCCATTATTAATTGAACAAATTGCAAAATATTCAGCTACACAGATGTCCAGAATACTGTGTAATTATGCGACTAAAGCAGACTAATTATAGCTTGGATCGGGCTAGAAGAACATGTCCGCTACCACCAGTGACGTCACGCGCAAGCGTCATCATATGCGTCATCATTCCGCGACGTTTTCAACAGGATACTTCGCGGGAAATTTAAAATTGCAATTTAGTCAACTAAACCGGTCGTATTGGCATGTGTTGCAATGTTAAGATTTCATCATTGATATATAAACTATCAGACTGCGTTGCGTTGTCGGTAGTAGTGGGTTTCAGTAGGCCTTTAATGTGTGCTAACTCCTGTGCAGCACTTTGTAAAACTTTTGTTTTATTAAATGTGCCATATAAATTAAGTAGATTGGATTAGGTGGCGACTTGTCCAGGGTGTACTCCGCCAACCGCCCGAATGCAGCTGAGATAGGCGCCAGCGACCCCCTGCGATCCCAAAAGGAACAAGCGGTAGGAAATGGATGGATGGATGGATGGATTAGATAAGCTATTTTGTGTCCTCTTCTACTGATTCTTTCCTTGAAATGCTTGAGGAAATGCTGAAAGAGCATGGGGAAACACAAGCAGAGGAGATGGAAGAGCAGAGAAGTCTGGAAATTGCATTTATGTTATACTTTTTTTCTCATAGTGTTGACTGATTCCGTTTTGAAGTAATCTTGGATTAGGGCAAGAAAAAATTATCAAAATAATATGCCTTCAAATGTGCTCCACCTATGTAGATTGTCTGCTCATATCAAGTCTGCAGATGGAAAGGGGGCGTTCCAAGTACAGTAAGTTATGTACACATCACTCAAAAATTTATTTATATTATGGGTAACGACTACCAGATTCACTTTCAGGATGTAAACAAAGTAATATTACATAATGAGAACTTAGTGAAACTTTGGTCATCTGGACGCTATGGGTCCTTTAAGATCAAAGGACATTTGTGTCTGCAAAACGTGAAATTTACGTAAAAGTGGGAATCTGTGGGTGTGGAAAATGAATAGCCCGAATAAACTAAAGGTTTGGACTTTGGAATAGTTTGAATCGGTTTAGAAAATTTAGTAGTAAGAATACTCCAAACCAAGTAATATTTTAAAATGTAGCATTTCAGGAAAAGTGACTGTTTTAGTGATGTTGACAATTATTACGAATGAGCTGAATGTTTTTAATGTTGGATTAGTTTCATGAGAATCCAATCTTCAACTTCAAACCCTTGTTACATTAAATGAGTTTGAAGCTTCTGTGATAGGATTGCAGTCTACCATGTCTGTATGCACATGTGTCATTTGAGCAAGTTTTAATGTTGTAAATTTAATGTTTTATGTGTCTTTACTGTTTTTAATGTAACCTTGCTGCTGCCCTCTTGGCCAGGTCTCCCTTGGAAAAGAGATCTTTGATCCCAATGGGACTTTACCTGGTTAAATAAAGGCTAAATAATAAATAAAAAAATTAGTTGAGAAATGTGTGGAATGTGAAACTTGCAAAAATTGTCCATTCATTTTCCAAGTGGATTTTGATGCGCTAAATGTAGAATTATGGGAAAAGCAACAAAAAATTTAATAATGTGTGTGAATGTTTGTCAATATTCACACAATTTGACTGCAGAGCTACAAGATCCCTAGAAGTCATTCTTGTTAATTGCCTGAAGAAGACGTGTTAACATTTCCCAACATACCTTCTTTTTGATTGCTGACCAAGGTTTGTAACGCAATAGCTGCCTCCACCTTGACAGGCATCTCATTGTCTTCAACCAGGTCTTTTTTCACCAACTCCACTGCATTCCTCAGAGCCATCACGTTGCGGAAAGTGAGCTGGCCGAAGCAGTGCAGGACCCAGCATGACTGACAAAAATAATAATACAATTTAATACACTGATTGGCCCGTTATTACAGTAAACTGAGTACACTTACTCAGGTCCTTCACATCTGTAAAGTGAAATGTGACTTAGTACTCGGCACAACTTTTTGTAGTTGGCCACTCATGTTGCATCTCTCAAGGGATTTTGGTCCAATTTCCTTAAAAGGACATTGGAACCTTGATTCACAAACGCCTCTATTTGCGTTGTTTTCGTTTTACGAACGCGCCAAACCTGCCTCTGTGTGTGGACCATGTCTCGGCGTGCGAACATTTCTCTTTTTTATTATTCATTTCATGTTGCTGCTGGAAGCCCTTTGAGGGCTGCCATTTTGATGAGGCAACTTCCTTTAACCGCGGGCAGAGCTGTTTTGAAGAGGCAGGGCCCCCTACGTCACATCCGGTTTACATCCCATACATACCGGCGTGACCAATTTTGAAGAGCTTCGAACGTAGTGGCACTTACGGTCAGAGCTGTGTGATCAGAAACGCTTCAAAAGTGTCCAAACTATCACAGTCTTGCTGTATTGGTTTGGGTTGCTGGACAACCACTGAGCCAGCATTTTAGCTGCGTAGTTAGTCTCCAGCTTGCGACCCCTTCACTTTGGAGATTTTATCAGCGAAATGCGTTTTGTTCATTAGCAATTCCAAAGCAGACCTTTGTTACAGCGAAGGAGAAGGCACTGCCTGGACAAAAGCTGATGAAGGATTGCCTCACAGTGCTAGTTTGTGCTAATGTTAGCGGTGACTACAGAAAGCCACTGCTCGTTTATAACTGGGAAACTCCCAGAGTATTCATCAATGCCACACATTCCCAGTCACAAGGTAAAATTATTTTCCATTTTTTGTATATTGTTTTTTGAGCACACCAACGACACTTGTGTGTGCGTGTTCGTGTTTAGTGTTGACTTTTATGATTGCTGTAATGTTGTGTTTGGATAAAAAAAAGAAATGAAGATTTATTCATAATCTTACCACAGGTAAACGCATTTGGGTTTTTTTAAGTTGTCGCAAACGAGTGTCTTTTTGTGTCTTTCTCGCCATCTTCCGGTTCAAGTTGAAAGTCATAATTGACTAAATTGTCAGTTTATGGCCGCAACCTACTATCTAGATGAGAGACAATATTTCTGATCTTTTATTAATTTTTTACTAAGTCAGAGGTGATGCAGCAGCAGCTCAGAATGTCAATAGCTGCATAAGCTAGTGATCACGGCGCCACTAAAAATAGTTTGTCTGCTTAAACGCTTATAATAACAATATCACTACTACTTGGTTAAAAGTCAGGTCACGAGAGGTAAATAAAGTATTGTTGGTGTTTTTTCGATGTTTTCTTAGAGGGCTTTAGAGTTGCAATAGAGTACTTCAATTAGCTGCATTGTTAGCAACCTTGTACTTGCCATATATTACAAATTAGAATGCACAAAAAAAGAAAAATATGAGTGCTTACATAGGGATTGTGAATGATAGGCAAAAATCCCCCAAAAAGTACAGTTACACTTAAACAAAGAAACTGCCTCAAAGCTAAATATTTACCCCTCCCCATTAGATGGAGAGGATGGTGATCCTGGGGATATTATCAGCATTTGTCCAGTTGATGCAAAAAAGCTCTATTTTGGCCAGGTCTCACGACATCACATTCTTCTCTGAACATACAGTAAAGCATTTTTGTGAAGTTTTACGCTAAATAAAGTTAAAATCTGACATTCTTGATTGCGGTCTGCCAGCTAATAATTGCATTCATGAATCACAACTTTGATGTGGAAAGGGAACATGTTACATAGTGATATATTTGTTTTGTACAGTGCAGTATGTAATGTCTTCTTACCCTCGCTCGTAAGTAACCCAACGGAGAGTTGAGCAAAGGGAAGACAAAGTTTTGAAGCAGCAACTCCATCTGCTCCACGTAAATCTGCTTCTGTAAAACACACACGGCATCAATGTTGAAAACTTTCCATTTGACTTTCATTGCATAGAACTTAATTATATTATGTCTAGCTACAGAAAAGTGGCTCTAAAAGGACGACAATTTAGTTGTCAGCTAGCGATTAACGCTCTTGTTGCCAGATAGCGATTGATGTGCTAGCTACCAGCTAGAGATTAGCATATTAGCTGTCAGCTAGTGATTAGCACACTAGTTGCCAGCTAAAGATTAGCAGGCTAGTTGCCAGCCAGAAATTAGAATGTTAGTCGCTAGTAAGAGATTAGGACACTACTTACCAGCTGGCAATTAGCTGCACAATACTGTTACTATTTGAATATTGTTAGTATTGCACAATAAGGAGATACCTTTTTAATGTAAAATACAACCAACATAATCTTATTCAAGATATATTAGGTAAGGGGTCCGTGCTCCTTCTCTCCATTGAGGTTCCTTGGCCTGAAAATATCTTTGAAGACCATTTATTACTACAGTATTTGAGTATCTTTCCTACAACTTGCCAGTTAGCAATATTTTATTTTGTTTTCAATTTCTTTTTCAATACCGTTTTTACATGTTAAATGCAAGCTGTAAAATCATGTGTCCACAAAAAGCCAACACTTTACAGGTGTGTATACACTTATGCCTCTGTAATATACCTTAAGCAGTAGCTCAGCTAGCGCACCAATGCAATGCAATGCTCCATCCTTCCTGTGAGAGTCACATGTGGGATCCATCAGTATTTGATGACAGAACTCCATCATTTGAGGCATAACCTTGGGAGAGAAAAGCTTATTAAAAGGTTACGTACTATATATGTTTTTATCAAACAATCCATTGTGTATCATTTATAATTCAAATAAACAGGCTCATATTAAATGCATTGGCAAGGCAACTGCCATAGCTACAATGGAGCAGGGGCGTTCAAAGTGCGGCAAGCAGCTCATTTTTTATTGGCTCGCTACACTTTCTACAAAATAAACACGTGCTGGATTAGAACATTACACAAAAATAAACAAAGAAATAACAAAACAAAATAAATTATAAAAAAATTAGACAGTTCCTGCAATGTGTAATGTAAAAAAAAACACTAATTGCAGGTATCGATTCCTCACCCCTTTTCTCTTCCGTGCAGCATTACACAAAAGGCTCTGGGCAGCGGTGGTTGGAAGGGCGTGATCATCATAGAGGTCTGTAACAAAATGTGTAAAAAACTTTAAATAAATTTGATAAAATAAAAAATCATGTAAAAACAACCAAAGAAAAATAGGATCATTGGACATACATACTGAAAGGGGAATTGTCTTTTCGTATGCATTCTAATTTGTAAATAAATGTCCATCGGCGCCAGTGGGAGCCATGACCTCACTGCGTCTATTGAGTTTATTCCCAGCATGAAAGCCAATAAAAAAATTATCTAAAAATCGCCAACATATAATAATACCCAAATATTAGCGATATTGTTATTATAAGCGCTAACGTTAAGGACCTATATTTAGCGGCGCATAGATCATAAGCGGTAGGAAATGGATGGATGGAGATCAGAGAGAGGCAACTTCCTTATGCAGCTGTGTTGACATCATGAGCTGGTGAGTTGCTTTCTCGCCTTTGAGCTTGTGAAAGTTAATTCTATATTATAAATCATGTAAATGATGTGGACATAAACTGAGAAGTTGGTACACTTTGACAGCCAACTTAGACCCGAATATGGGTTTGCACTATCCCTTTTTTTAACCCATTGGCGAGGATTTTGAGTCATTCTTTATCTGAACAGAAATATATTAACATCCTAACAGTCGGCATCCTAGTGACAGCAGACGTTGTACAGTAAGTGAGAATTATTATGTTTGTTGGTCTCATGAAGTCTGCATGAGTTGTAGTCAGTGTTGTAGTTCAAGAGAAAAAGCGAATGTTGTGATACGTTTTTTAAATTAATACACTGCCTTATGCTTAAAACGGGTAAATTACGTAAATATTACATCTTATTGTGAGTAAATGTGAGTGAATTATATTCATACAGTGCTTTTCTCGAGACTCAAAGCGCTTTACATTGTGAAACACATTATCTACACATACATTTAAAGTGTCTTGCCCTAGGATACAACAGCAGTGAGTAGAATGGTGAAACCGGGGATCGAACCTGGAACCCTCAATTTGCTGGCACAGCCGCTCAACTAACCGAGCCACGTTGCCCCCAAATATGAAGTGCCTGTCACTACATTACATATATAATTACAGCGTTTATATAAAATCTCAATGGAGGTGTTTGGATGTTTTTTAAGGGCTTCATAGGCAGAATAGAGCTACTCCCATATAGGGTCCATTGTAAGCAGAGTTATGCTCGCATTTATTTACTAGTTAAAATTAAAAACATATGTGTGCTTGTTTTACATAAAGATTGTGAATGATAGGCAAAATTCACCCAAAAATGCAGTTCCCATTGAAAAGGTGCCATATGTAATAATTTCATGTCAAATCATCATTAAACGGCCCTGATATGTCAAAAGGCATTAATAAATTATGTTCTTTTCTAATACCTTTATAACTGATAACTCATTTCAAAATTTGATTTACATCCCAGAAATATTGTTAATGTTTTCATTTCAATGGATTCGGATTCGGCTGCGTATCTAGCAACCTCAGTCATAGAGATTGGGAGGGGACTACAGAATTTTGATGGTGACTGCAGTACCATTTCAAGCCACATTACTACATATGGCACTTTCAAATCCTGTCAGGTAAAAATGTTATAGTTTTGTAAACATAGCCTTTACTTTGTGCTTGGGGATAATTTGAGGAATGATCTCAACTGTTTTCTTGATGACGAGTACCGGTAGACATTGAACACTAATGAAAAGTACTGGTATGTGCAGTAGAAGTCATATACAGGAAGACTATTTGATTTAAATACTTACTAAACTTCATGTGGATGTATTCAAATGGGTCTTCCTGCCACAGCCTCTCATCCTCTTCTTTGTAACACATGAGAGGGAATATCACCTCCTGACAAATAGTCTGTCAGAGATGAAAGACTTCATGAAATGACTAACAAATATACAGTATGCCTTACTGAAATGCATGCTTGATTGTCCTAACGGGAGTATACATGTGTAAATAAATGCATTGCATATAGTTCAATGTTAAACATCACACATCCTGGAGTACCTGCATGTGCGGCTTCATCTGTTTCCACGTCAGTGAGTGACAGATGCCCTGGTTGAGATAGTTGAGACACTGCTGCAGAACACGAGGAGCAACGTACTGCTTCTGTCGGTGTTGGTCGACCACCTTCAGCAAGACCTGGACAAGGGGTAACAACCGGGATGAAAACAGAATCATTAGTCAAAGCGACAAACACTGTGAGTACATTTTAAACCAAGGGTAATACATACTTGCTGTATACCCACTGCATAAGTCTTCAAGAAGTAGTCTGCAAACTCAGTATACTCCTTTGTGACATTGCCAGGGCTTCCATACCTAGGAGAATGTACCAAGAAGCATTACCACTTATATATGATTTTTTTAATGTTACCACCTTACAAAGCTATTAACAGTCCAGGAAATTGATTGAAGTTTTGTTGTAACAGAAAGACAGAAGACCTAATCTACTAAAATCCAAATAACACTTTCTAAAAAGCATGTGCATACTATAAAAGTGGGTGTACTACTAACGGGCATGTTGAGGGTGATTTACTAAAACTAAGATAAGAGGTACAAAAGTGGTGTAGACCGCCCTATTCTAATGAGGATTTTGCGTGTACTACCAGCTGTCCCCATGGAGACACTAATTTTCCTCATATGTCGAGCTTTTTAACATGTAGTGTTTTGCTATAATTTACGGGGATATTGATTTTTGAAAAAGGTAAAGCGAGAACGAATATAAAATACAAATGTATTTAAATTTTAGGAGTTAAATGGTGGAATAAGCTCAGTGATGAGCTGAAGACATGCCCTTCTTTGATAAGGTTTAATAAAACATTGAAAGGTGAAATAATTGAAAATTATAAAATATAGTAACAATTACTTTCATCCTATTGATTTTTTTTTTAACGTTGATGTTCCAGGCAATCTTATTTTCAGTGAAGGTATAGGATAGGCAATTATAAGCTTTGACTTCAGCCTATTCCTTTTTCGGTCATTCTTTTTCTTTTCTTTTGTGTGTGTATGTGTATGAGTTTTAATGTATAACCTGTACTGTTAAACTGATCACACAAAATGGTTGATTGATTATATGACCATAATAAACTTATTTCATTCATTAATTCTATGTTGTTGAACATGTAGTACACAAAAATAATCAGTACCGCAATTTTTGCAATGCAGAATATGAATTTTGGCACAACACTGGCAATAACTGCGATGGTGCACTGGAATAATTCAAAAGAAAGAAAACAGATATTGCACGTTTTTTATATGGGAGATATATAAGTAATACTCAGTGTTGGGACTAATGTGTTACAAAGTAACGCCTTTTTTTTTGGCGGTAACTAGTAGTCTAACGCGTGTCTGTGTTTACTAACAAGACATCATTCCGGAGCCAAAGTCGAGTTTCTTAACATGAAGATATTCTCACTACTTTTCTTTTGTCGAGTATAAAGAAAAGAACATTTTAGTTCAATGTAAGTTGTGTCTTGGATCAATGATCCTATCTACTGCCCAAAACAGCAATTCAAATCTGCTGAAACAGCTGCAAAAGTAACATGCTTCGACGAAGCTAGTAAAGAGAGAGACACTTCACCTCCAACACCATCTAAGCAACGGCGGTTGGATTATAACGGAGGGACTGCTAGCCAGGACAAATTGATAGAGCCATTGCAGCGTATGGGTTAGAAGACATGCAGGCTATTTCTACAGTGGAGTCACCCGCTTGCAGGCAACTAATTGGCATGGTATGAGGCATCAAAAAGCAAATGGCACTGAAAACATTTTCCACATTTCCCACAGCAGACAGTGAGGACACAAATGGAAAGCGAGCTAAAGAAAACACCCCAAACTCTGCCTCTGCTCATCATTCATGCAACTCAGTCAATTCTCTTTTATACTCTTTCATTCTAGACTTCTAGAGTGTTTGACTATTACATCACTCTAGATGTAAAGACTATAAGATTCACAAACATAAACAGGGATCCTGGAGGGACAGGCCAATCTTTGCTTATCTTTAAACTAAAACTGGGGACATGTGTAGAGTGTTCTGGGCTTCAGACATGATTTTATTTCAGAATTTCTTGAGAGAAAAAAACGCCTGTTTAGGCTTTGTGTATATAGTGTGTGCCTTCTTTGGTTTACAGCTATGTTGTTATTATGCTGTTTGTTACTTATGTATGTTATGTTGCAGCTATTTAAAATAGTTTTGTCAATTTGTTCTGGTCTGAAACAAATTGGACTTTGAAACATATCTTTGTCTTTGTGTGTTGTATGTAGAACACATTACTTAGCAGAGTTCAGTGATGCAAATGCATGTCAAGTTGATCAACATATTGTATTATTCTCCAGTGCAATAACAGTACTGAAATGAAAGCTAAAAGGGCATTAAAGGGGGCTTTAAAAAAATAAAATAAAATTGAAATAACTAAATAGTTAATTTTCACAGTAATGCATTACTTTTTGCTGTAAGTAACTGTGTTATTAAACGAGTTACTGAGGAAATAAAGTAACTTAGTAACTGTAACTAGTTACTGTTTTTAGCAACTAACCCAACACTGGTAAAACTGGATATGTATTAACAAAATATCTCCTATAATTAAATATAAAACGACAGCAGACAATGTTTTGATGTTTTCTCACCAAATCAGCCCTTGAATCATTTATCAGCTCAAAGATGGAATTGCTGCACATATCATATGTCTAATTACAGTAGGCCTTATGATGGCATTGTGTTTATATTTATGAGTGTACATGTGTACTTTGTTTGAGTGTTAATAATTGTATTTTGTTTAGTAGCACCAGTACTACTCAATCAATCAATGTTTATTTATATAGCCCCAAATCACAAATGTCTCAAAGAACTGCACAAATCATTACGACTACAACATCCTCGGAAGAACCCACAAAAGGGCAAGGAAAACTCACACCCAGTGGGCAGGGAGAATTCACATCCAGTGGGACGCCAGTGACAATGCTGACTATGAGACTAGTGACAAAGCTAGCGTACAGCACTGTTGCGCTAACAAATTCTCGCCAAAATGCTGGTTAATAGTCTTGTCCTCCAGTCCAGTCTTGTGCAGATTTACAATTTTGTCTCTGAGAACAGCTTAATGTGTGTGAAACATTAATATATTGTTTTTCTATTTTAAGTAGGCTGTTAATGATTTTTTGTTTTTTTGTATATAGTTGGCTGCTGGGGATCAACATCTGGCCTAAGGACTACGGTTGGAAACTAGCTTAGTAGCTAAAACCTGCATTTACAACAATGTTGATTGATGTGCCTGGTCCTTGTTCAAATAAACTAATAAAATGAAATAAATGTTCACGGTGTTGCAAAAAAAAAAAAGTCTCACCTCTTGAAGATTCGTGTGATGACACGCAATGCCCATTTCTTACACTTCCACCATGGTAACACAGGACGGTCATCTTCATCCACGTTCAAAGTCTCCTAACAAATGCAAAGATTGGGTCATTACACCCGACTTGTCCTGGGAAGTTTACCTTGCTTAAGTATGGCAGTAAGATCTTGCACTCGTCAAAACTTTTGGTGTCTACGTGCCCTGGTACACTGCACGGACTATCAATAAAAACTCATAGGGCCTGATTTACTAAAGGTTGTGTGTACTAAAACATGTGCAAACCTGATAGCACATGCACAGTTGATCTACTAAACGTGTGCAAAGTGCATTGCATCTGTTAAGTAATCAGAATAAGGCGTGCAATATATTTTGCGTCTCTGTCTTCAATAATATGCTAAATACATGCTGATCATAAGAACACCCACAATACAGGGAGGAGAAAATGTAGATATAATTATTTAGCACATGCAATGTGACTTACCAACACTCATCACTATTGTGGGGGCACTATTTTTGTGTTTTATTTAGCATGTTTGAAACAGACGTGTAAACTGAC
Organism: Nerophis ophidion; assembly: GCF_033978795.1. Classification (NCBI taxonomy): domain Eukaryota; kingdom Metazoa; phylum Chordata; class Actinopteri; order Syngnathiformes; family Syngnathidae; genus Nerophis; species Nerophis ophidion. The sequence goes on from NC_084620.1 coordinate 25,209,559, forward strand.
ACAGTTCCACACATGGCTGCAGGATCAGTGCTCGTGCTGCACAGACAGAGGATGATAGTCCCCCGTCATTTATTAAACGTAGATGTCGCAAGGGGTGTGTGTGTGAGAACATTTTTGGATAGTCAGAAATTAAAAATAGACATATCGTCAGTCAATTTTGAAATTTTATAGCTGCTAAAGGACTTAAGGGGGTGATTAAAACAAAATAAAATGATGAGTTTGATTATGTTCGTCTTCCACATACAATATATATTAATAACATATTTCCTGTATAATAAACATTTCTTGAAGTATGCATTTTTTGCGTCTTGAACGCCTCCCTCCCATGCACCTTCAGCAGCTAAACATATATTTTTTAAAAGTGGTGTCAATGTAGATGCACTGCACGACTGCTACTGAAATGCCTGCTGGTTTGAAAACATAGCAAAGCACCACAAGTAAGAACATGATAACATGACTTGACAGTGCAGTAAATGATTGAATGTCTCTATAACGAAAGCCTCTTATTCAAACCCTGTTTCCATATGAATTTGGAAATTGTGTTACATGTAAATATAAACGGAATACAATGATTTGCAAATCCCTTTCAACCCATATTCAGTTGAATATGCTACCAAAACAACATATTTGATGTTCAAACTCATAAACATGTTTTTTTTGCAAATAATCATTAACTTTAAAATTTGATGCCAGCAACACGTGACAAAGAAGTTGGGAAAGGTGGCAATAGATACTGATAAAGGTGAGGAATGCTCATCAAACACTTATATGGAACATCCCACAGGTGTGCAGGCTAATTGGGAACAGTTGGGTGCCATGATTTGGTATAAAAGCAGCTTCCATGAAATGCTAAGTAATTCACAAACAAGGATGGAGTGAGGGTCACCACTTTATAATCAAATTGTCGAACAGTTTTAGAACAACATTTCTCAACAAGCTATTGCAAGGAATTTAGGGATTTTACCAACTACGGTCCGTAAAATCATCAAAAAGTTCAGAGAATCTGGAGAAATCACTGCATGTTAGTAATGTTATTACAGACTTTTGATCCCTCAGGCGGTACTGCATCAAAAACCGACATCAGTGTGTAAAGGATATCACCACGTGGGCTCAGGAACACTTCATAAAACCACTGTCAGTAACTACAGTTGGTCGCTACATCTGTAAGTGCAAGTTAAAACTCTGCTATGCAAAGCCAAACCCATTTATCAACAATATCCTGAAACGCCGCCGGCTTCTCTGTGCCCGAGCTCATCTAAGATAGACTGACGCAAAGTGGAAAGGTGTTCCATGGTCTGACGAGTCCACATTTCAAATTATATTTGGAAACAGAGGACGTGGTGTCCTCCAGAACAAAGAGGAAAATAACCATTCGGATTGTTTTAGGCGCAAAGGTATGTGGGTGTATTAGTGCCCAAGGCATGGGTAACTTACACATCTGTGAAGGCACCATTAATGCTGAAAGGTCCATACAGGTTTTGGAGCAACATATGTTGTCATCCAAGCAACGTTATCATGGACGCCCCGGCTTATTTCAGCAAGACAAGTGTTACAACAGCGTGGCTTTCTAAAAAAAAAGAGTGCGGGTACTTTCCTGGCCCGCCTGCAGTCCAGACCTGTCTCCCATCGAAAATGTGTGGCACATTATGAAGCATAAAATACGACAGCGGACTGTTGAAGGAGCGAAGCTCTATATTAAACAAGAATGGGAAATAATTCCACTTTCGATGCTTCAACAATTAGTTTCCTCAGTTCCCAAACGTTTATTGAGTGTTGTTAAAAGAAAAGGTGATGTAACACAGTGGTTAACATGTCCTTTCCCAACTACTTTGGCACGTGTTGCAGCCATGAAATTCTAAGTTAATTATTATTTGCAAAAAAAATAAAGTTTATGAGTTTGAACATCAAATATCTTGTCTTTGTAGTGCATTCAATTGAATATGGGTTGAAAAGGATTTTCTAATCATTGTATTCCGTTTATATTTACATCTAAAACAATTTCCCGACTCATATGGAAACAGGGTTTGTAATATACACAAAATCCTCATTTAAATAAGGCGGTCTGCACCACTTTTCAATTGCACACGCAGTGTTAGTAGATTGCACGCAATACACCCACTAATAGTACACTCTATTTTATAGATTACACACACTGTTTAGCGCATGTTACTTACAGCTTAGTAAATCAGGCCTGTAGTATGTTAACATTAACATATTTAAAATATCACTTTTCAGTCATTCCAAGTTGTATGTATGGGGTATTCAAAAATGTTGCCAACATCGGTAAAAACAATCATCTACACAAGACTTTAGCAAAATTATGAGGATAGGTATGATAGTGTGCATGCGTTCTTACAGCAGGAACATCTTTGTCCATTATGGCTCGTAGTATTTCCATCCACTGAGTCATAATAGTGTTGTTGATCAACTGGAGCGGCAGTGAATACTGCAAGTACAACCCAAAATAAGATAACTATTATCATTATTACAGTTCTCTTTTCATCATCTTTTCCTACTGGACACACAAGGAGTTACCAATTCTGAGGGCTTTGACCTGGCCCAGGTGAAGTCAGTGCTCATGTGGGTATTTTGATGCTTTAAAACATGGATTCTCAAACTGTGGTACAGGTTTCTATCAAGTGGTAGGCCAAATAATCACTTGATTAAAGCACCGTGTCTTTCCCTATATTCAAACACAGTGTTACTGTTCAAACTGTGTGTACTATTGCAGGTATCAAACATATTAAATATACTTGTTAAATAAAACCTCTGCTTTATTTTTATGAACACTTAGGTCTACTATGCTACTGTATTTTGATGATGGTTATTATGGTGGTACTTGGAAAGATACGTTTTTTTTCTGGAGGTGGTACTTGGTGGAAAAAAGTTTGAAAACCACTGCGTTAAAGTACATATTTGAAGCATTAATTCATTTATTGATATTTTGATAACATTATAATTAGAATGACAACTGTGAATGTACTTATTACACAAACAAACATACCTGTACAAGAGAATGGAAGATTTTAACGATCTGTTTTTGGATGAGGACAGAGAAGATTGTGGCATCTGACAGCAGTTGGATGATGAGTTGCTGAATCCTGGGCAAAAAGATTTGCATGGCTGCAAGCAACGGCTCCCTCTCATCTGCTTTCCTGTACCTGAAGTGCACACACTATCTGATAAATCCCACTGGAAAGAATCATCTTCGGTTAGATGAAGAAAAACTATATTCTGCATGAATATAAATACAATAATGTCAACCTATTTTCCCACAAAATGTAATTGCTTATTCACCCGCTAAGCAGTCGTCTCAAAACGTGCGTTGTAGGAGTGTAACTGTACGCCATAATTGGTTCATTTTGGTATATTATTGAAACTAGATAGAAAAAATAGTAATGCTTTTCATGTCGTTTTCGCCAGTTCCAGGTTTTAAATGGCTATCAGAGTGTCCCAATTTGTCGGATTATATTCCCAGCCATCTACTTTTCAGGTGAGATGCATGATTTATGAACTACAATTAATTTACACGGAGCAGGGAAACAAGAAAGCAGCAGAACATTCGAAGATGTAAACATAGGCACACAGGAAGTGATCATAGCGCCGCTATAAATAGTTTGTCTGTGTTAGCGTTTCTAAGAATAATATCACTAATACTTGGTTAATATTCAAGCCATGAAATATAAATGGAGTATTGTTGGCGCTTTTTAGATGGTTATATTTTGGATTTTATGGGCAGAATAGAGGACCTCCCATTGGCTGTGCTGTAAGCAGACTTTTATTTACGTTTATTTAATATTTAATATTTAGAATGCATTAAAAAAAATATATCCGTCATCATGTCTTTAATAATGATGTGATGAGGAAAGATGTTGATGTGTCTTGTCTTCCTATTAGCACTTAAGCTCCTGAGCGATTAGTGGCGGTAGCAATTAGCGGTGCAAGCGATTAATGGCGCAAGCGATTAGTTAGCGATTAACAGCACCAGCTGCTAACTCGTGATAAGCTGCACTAGTTGCTAGCTAGTGATAAGCGGTTTTACAATAATTTAAATTTAAAACCTTAATACTAATTGTCTGGTGTTTTACTGCAGTTTTTCATTGATACCGTTAATTGTTACTTCCCTAGTATGTGGTTAGTCAGTCTGACAAGAGACTGTTGATGAGTGAATGGGTTTATGGCCCTTTGAAAGAGCCATTAAAAAACTATATATACATACAAAAGTACTCACTCATAGGTTTTGACCAGCTGATAGAGAGACAACAGGCTGCCGTACCAGCTGCCACTGTTGTTGGACTGCAAGTACAAACTTAACTTGTCCACTATGGCCGTCCAACGTCCTGGGAAGTCATGTTTGATGATCGTTCGAAGACATATAGTCAACTGGGCGCTGCAAACAGAGCAAAGCCATGTGATGTCGTTACGGAGGATGATTTTAGATTGTAACACAACGGAACCCATCCTTCCATCCACCCATCCATTCATCCATCCATTTCTACTGCTTGTCTCTTTTGGGGTCGCAGGGGTTGCTGGAGCCTATCTCAAGCTGCATTCAGGCGGAAGGTGGCGTACACCCTGGACAAGTCGCCACAACCTCCAAAGTAAATGTCTCATAAGCTATACATGGTATTGTTTGTAAAAATCTAGAGAATATATTTTCATGCAAATATTTTGGAACATTTTATAGAAGATATTGTTTATTTTTTATGATCGTATTGTTGCCGTTTAGAAAGATGGTGTTTGTTTTGGATATTAAGTTTTGTATCAAATTGTGGCTTAATAAATGTTATACACAGTTTAGAAATCAACCCTAAAAAAAGATTAATAAGTAAATTAAACAATTGTTTTAAAAAGTTCAACCACATTTAAAAATATATATATATGACTCAAAAGTCATACAAAACCTGCCATAATTACCATGCATGCCATCATGCTAGACACTGGCGAAATTGTCAGCTCTAAAGCAGGTGTGCCCAAATTGTGGCAAAAAAACAGGAAATTACATATAATGTAATGCAGGACAGAATCTGGCTGCCCAGTGAAATATGAGCAATACATTTAATTGAATATCCAAGTATTGGTCCAATGTTATTCCGTGTAACAACTGACTCCCTTTCCACTGTGGCTCTTTTAGAACAGGTAGTGAGGGAGTTCCCATGGTTCTGGCAGATATTTTGTTTTTTAGTGTCAAAAAGCGCCACATTCAAGATTCAAGATTATTTATTGTCAATTGTTAACATGCACAAGACACATAAGAACTGAAAATTACATTTGTGCCAAGCTGGAGCTGGCTCCAAAAGCTCAAAAACAAGTAATGCAGTCTTACATAATATTTTTCATTTACTTGAATAGTAATAGGTGTAGCTCCACGAACAATTAGAAATCGTCAAAATAAAATCTCGGGTGTAGGGGTGCCCGTGCAAATTTGGCTTGCAAAGTCAGCATCAGGAGGGCTTGCCAAATGTAATACATATTTAAACTGTCCTCTTTCAAACTCACACGATCATTGATCGCAAGGCTAATTAGTTGCCATTTAGGCAACGTGAAGATCTCAACTACAGTAGTACCTCAACTTAACGGGTCCCTGTTATGCAAAACTAACTTTTCATACCTATTGGTACCTGCTATTGTGAGTTTTCAGGATCTGCATGAGTCCCGTAATTTTGAAATCAGACTGTGGAAGCATTGCCGTGCTATTTATAAGACAATATTGCCTTTCTTCATACTACGTCTAAATAAACCGTTTGGAATTTGCTTTGTCCTGTGACGTTTTTCACACAGGTGACCTCAGCGGATTATTCCATAGATGGTATACATTTACCCAAAGTGGTTTGCGGGAGTCTGCCATTGTAGTCCACGTTTAAGTGAATAAGTTCCTTATAATTCTCTATCCTCTTGTTGTGGGGCAGACTGGCTTGTACATTCACATGGATCCTTCACTGTTGTTATTTCTGATATAAGGTAGCATATAGGTCAAACTTAATCTGTCACCAGACTCGGTATGGAAGCCTTAAAAATGACAACATGGCTAAAAGTGAAGTGGTGAGAAGAAGTGGATGATATTCAATGAATAATAAAAAAAAAAAAGTCATCAAAACCATGACAGAGCATGTCGCCAACTTGATGAAGCAGTTTGAGCGATTCACTGCTAGTCTGCACCAAACTGAAACAGAATGTGTTTAACACCAGCCAGAATGTTCAAGTAATAGCTACTGCTTAAAGTAGACATTAATCCATGAAAATATGGAAAAGCTGCTGTAAGTGTGTGCGACGGAGAAACAGCTTTAAGGAGACACCAAAAATTTATTTTCTCCAGGGTAAATGCTGTACATTATCAGAATCAGAAACAGATTTATTGGCCAAGTATGTTTAACACACAAGGAATTGGACTTGGTAGACTGTGCACTCTTTGTTCTCTGACATTGCTTCATAAAACTACTGTACTACCATGAATTGATTAACGTGGACCCCGACTTAAACAATTTGAAACACTTATTCGAGTGTTACCATTTAGTGGTCAGATGTACGGAATATGTACTGTACTGTGCAATCTACTAATAAAAGTTTCAATCAATCAATCAATCAATCAATCAGTTGTTAAAATTACAAACCCTGTTTTCATATGAGTTGGGAAATGGCGTTACATGTAAATATGAACATAATACTATGATTTGCATATCATTTTAAACCCATATTCAGTTGAATATGCTGCAAAGACAACATATTTGATGTTCAAACTGATAAACATTTTTTTTTGCAAATAATCATTAACTTTAGAATTTGATGCTAGCAAGACGTGAGAAAGAAGTTGGGAAAGGTGACAATAAATACTGATAAAGTTGAGGAATGCTCATCAAACACTTATTTGGAACATCCCACAGGTGTGCAGGCTAATTGGGAACAGGTGGGTGCCATGAATGGGTATAAAAGCAGCTTACATGAAATGTTAAGTAATTCACAAAACAAGGATGGGGCGAGGGTCACCAATTTGTAAGCAAATTGTCGAACAGTTTTAGAACAACATTTCTCAACGAGCTATTGCAAGGAATACCATCTACGGTCTGTAAAATCATCAAAAGGTTCAGAGAATCTGGAGAAATCACTGCACGTAAGCAAGGATATTACGGACCATTGATCCCTCAGGCGGTACTGCATCAAAAACCGACATCAGGGTGTAAGGGATATCACCACATGGGCTCAGGAACACTTCATAAAACCACTGTCAGTAACTACAGTTGGTTGCTACATCTGTAAGTGCCAGTTAAAACTCTGCTATGCAAAGCAAAACCCATTTATCAACAACTCCAAGGAACGCCGCTGACTTCTCTGTGCCCGAACTCATCTAAGATGGACTGATGCAAAGTGAAAAAGTGTTCTGGGATCTGACGAGTCCATATTTCAAATTATATTTGGAAACTGTGGACATGTTGTCTTCTGGAACAAAGAGGAAAATAACCATCCGGATTGTTGAAGGCGCAAAGTTCAAAAGCCAGCATGTGTGATGGTATGGGGTGTATTACTGCCCAAGGCATGGACACTTACACATCTCTGAAGGCACCATTAATGCTGAATGGTTCATACAGGTTTTGGAGCAATATATGTTGTCATCCAAGCAAGGTTATCATGGATGCCCCTGCTTATTTCAGCAAGACAATGCCAAGCCACGTGTTACAACAGCGTGGTTTTGTAGTAAAAGAGTGTGGGTACTTTCCTGGCCCACATGCAGTCCAGACCTGTCTCCCATCGAAAATGTGTGGCGCATTATGAAGTGTAAAATATGACAGCGGAGACCCCGGACTGTTGAATGACTAAAGCTCTACATAAAACAAGAATGAGAAAGAATTCCACTTTCAAAGCTTCAACAATTAGTTTCCTCAGTTCCCAAACGTTTATTGAGTTTTGTTAAAAGAAAAGGTGATGTAACACAGTGGTGAACATGCCCTTTCCCAACTACATTGGCACGTGTTGCAGCCATGAAATTTGAAGTTTATTATTATATGCAAAAAAAAAAAATAAAGTTTATGAGTTTGAACATAAAATATCTTGTCTTTGTAGTGCATTCAACTGAATATATGGTTTGAAAAGGATTTGCAAATCATTGTATTCCGTTTTTATTTACATCTAACACAATTTCCCAACTCATATGGAAACAGGGTTTGTACATTTTATTGACAATATGTATTATCTAAACCTTTGTTTAATTTTTGAAAGCATGTCATGTGTTAAAACTGTGCTGTTTTGAGGGTGCATGGCACCATTTAAATTGATTTTAATTCATTCCAATGCCCAGTGTTAGTTTGACATACAAGTGTTTTGAGTTAAGAGCTCTGTCACAGAACAAATTAAGCTGAATATAGATGAAATAGCATCAAGATAAATTTGTTTTGCAATGTAGGAAGAGAAGTCATGTGATAAGTCCATAAATTACACAATGATGTACTTGACCAAGGCTGAACAATAAAAAAGTATCACTCATTGTTATTTGATAGCATCGATCAGTGATTGATGAACTGATTAAACAAATACTGAACTTACACAACTTAAACATCATAACTAGGTTGTATTCATAATACAGCTTACAGAAATTGCATATAATTCCCAATATCAGTTGAAGTAATGGAGTAAATACAACAAGAGTGAGAATATATGTACCGGACGGTCTCAGGACAGCGGATGATAGCTTCCACAATGTGGTCTCTGATCTGCTGACGGTCGTTTTCATGAATGTTGAAAGGGAACACGACTTTTCCCAAAGATGGCTCCCTGTCTTGCCAGTACTGGCTAATCATGTTCTTCAGATAAATGGCCGCTGCAAACAAGTAATCAGATAAACAATCATTTCTTGTTGGTTCAGATTTCAACCAATTTCACAAACTTATCGGTCGGAAAAATTATCAATAAAACAATAAACAAATATAAAAGCAACAATTGTATAAATACTGAAGAACTAAAGCTGTACGGAAAATGTGAAATTATAGTAAGAGTGGGAAATTGTTAGATGGAATGTTCCATTCATTCCAACTTGAAATTGTTGGCTGGAATTACAATCACCATCCGCCGCCTCAGGGGGAGGAAGCAGTGCACTGTCAACACCGTGTATGGTAAAGACGGTGTGCTGCAAACCTCTACTGCGGCTGTTGTGGATCAGTGGAGGGAAAACTTCGAAGAACTCCTCAATCCCACCAACACATCTTCCTATGAGGCAGCAGTGCCTGGGGAATCTGTGGTGGGCTCTCCTATTTGTGGGGATAAGGTTGCCGAGGTAGTTAAAAAGCTCCTCGGTGGCAAGGCCCCGGGGGTGGACGAGATCCGCCCGGAGTTCCTTAAGGCTCTGGATGATATGGGGCTGTCTTGGTTGACAGGACTCTGCAACGTCGCGTGGACATTGGGGGCAGTACCTCTGGATTGGCAGACCGGAATGGTGGTTTCCGTTCTTTAAGAAGGGGAACCGGAGGGTGTGTTCCAACTATCGTGGGATCATACTCCTCAGCCTTCCCGGTAAGGTCTGTTCGAGTGTACTGGAAAGGAGGCTACGCCGGATAGTTGAACCTCGGATCCAGGAGGAACAGTGTGGTTTTCGTCCTGGTTGTGGAACGGTAGACCAGCTCTATACTCTCGGCAGGGTACTTCAGGGTGAATGGGAGTTTGCCCAACAAGTCTACATGTGCTTTGTGGACTTGGAGAAGGCATTCGACCGTGTCCCCCGGGAAATCCTGTGGGTAGTGCTCAGAGAGTATGGGGTATCGGACTGTCTGATTGTGGCGGTCCGCTCCCTGTATGATCAGTGTCAGAGCTTGGTCCGCATTGCCGGCAGTAAGTCGGACCCGTTTCCAGTGAGGGTTGGACTCCGCCAAGGCTGCCCTTTGTCACCCATTCTGTTCATAACTTTTATGGACAGAATTTCTAGGCGCAGTCAGGGCGTTGAGGGGATCCGGTTTGGTAGCTGCAGGATTAGATCTCTGCTTTTTGCAGATGATGTGGTCCTGATGGCTTCATCTGGCCAGGATCTTCAGTTCTCACTGGATCGGTTCGCAGCAGAGTGTGAAGCGACTTGTATGAGAATCAGCACCTCCAAGTCCGAGTCCACAGTTCTCGCCCAGGAAAGGGTGGAGTGCCATCTCCAAGTTGGGGAGGAGATCTTACACCAAGTGAAGCAGTTCAAGTACTTAGGACTCTTGCTCACAAGTGGGGGAAGAGTGGATCATGATATCGACAGGCAGATCGGTGCGGCGTCTTCAATAATGCAGACGCTGTATCGATCTGTTGTGGTGAAGAAGGAGCTGAGGCGGAAGGCAAAACTCTCAATTTACCAGTCGATCTACGTTCCCATCCTCACCTACGGTCATGAGCTTTGGGTTATGACCGAAAGGACAAGATCCCGGGTACAAGCGGCCAAAATAAGTTTCCTCCGTCGGGTGGCGGGTCTCTCCCTTAGTGATAGGGGGAGAAGCTCTGTCATACAGGGGGAGCTCAAAGTAAAGCCACTGCTCCTCCACATCAAGAGGAGCCAGATGAGATGGTTCGGGCATCTGCTCAGAATGCCACCCGTACACCTCCTCAGGGAGGTCCGACCGGGAGGAGGCCATGGGGAAGACCCAGGACACGTTGGGAAGACTGTGTCTCCCGGCTGGCCTGGGAACGCCTCGGGATCCCCTGGGAGGAGCTGGACGAAGTGGCTGGGGATAGGTATGTCTGGATGGATGGATGGTTTGAATCAGTTAAGTAAGAATTCTCAATTTTAATGACAATGTGTTTAAGGTAAAAGTGGGTATTTTCGGGTTGTGTACAATTTTTACGCCAAATTTCCTAAACAAGCTGAAGGCTTTGATGTTGGAGTGTTTGGGAAATGTGAGAGAAGTAGAACTTGTATGAGCATATTGTCAAAAAGAAAAAACGGATATGACAGAATTGAATGGAAGCAAAGTGAGCTTCACACTTAAGGCTACAGATTTATTTGGACCATTACAGTTAAATGTTTTATCTTCATACAGTATCACAACAGAATTCAAACAAATCAATATTTGATAAAAATCAAGCTACTGAATGCCTCTACAAAAAAGGTTCAAGCATTCCGCAGCACAGCAGACGGCAAATGGAAAGATGTCCCGAAAAGGTCACTACAATGGTTACATTCATTTGTTATATCCATATTTGCCATACCTGCCTGGCGAACAGGAAACTCCACCTGCTCTGATGCAATTATTTGAAGCAAAGTTGGTGCAAAGTTGATGATCTTGTAGGACTAAAACACACCAAAGAAGACAGAAAATTGAGAAAGTAATTATTCGATGTATAGAAGTTTAACCTGTACAATGATATTAACAATTCACATTTTTTTATGTTAGGTTTAATTTAACAGACAGCAACAAATTGTAAAAAAAAAACCTCAAATGTAATACAAATTGTTGGAAAAAATTAAATGAATGCAAGTTCATTAATAATTTGTTGATTGCATTACATTATTGTAAAAAACGAAGGTTACTAAACTAAATTGACCTAAAAAAAGTTATTAATACACATTATATTACCAACTACTAAACAAAGTGACAGGATACTTCATTCATATTTCTATACATTGTTTATTTTAAAACCATAGAAGTCCATATGTTATGGCAAATTAAGCATGTAATTTCTCTACCAGTAAATTAGGCAGATGCAGACGCCCAGATGAAAGTTGGCAAAATGAAATAGATTTTTCTTTATATCTTGGTGGTAAAAAAATATCTTGGTTGTAAAAATCGGATGCACTATAATACATTGAAATGTCATGTCATTAGGTTTTTAAGGATGAATAACCCTCAGATCCAGCGCACCTGATAGCCGGTTTACTTCTGTTTTGTTCTAGAACTCACAACATTTCTCTCATGCACTTGATTTTGGTGTGTGTGCGTGTGTGTGTGTGTGTGTGTGTGTGTGTGTGTGTGTGTGTGTGTGTGTGTGTGTGTGTGTGTGTGTGTGTGTGTGTGTGTGTGTGTGAGCATTGACAGCCTTTTTCTTTTGCACTTTTTTTTCACCCGACAGTTCAGTTCACTTCAGTTTCAGTTTATTTCCAACATGCATACGATACATTGTAAGCGTTTATCAGCAATTTCAATTTACAACATGTTCCAGTCAGTTGCATGCGTTTTAGTTTTAGTTACCATGGATTGATTAACATGGACCCCGACTTAAACAAGTACCATTTAGTGGTCAATTGTACGGAATATGTACTGTACTGTGCAATCTACCAATAAAAGGAGACAAATCCATCTGCTCCAATAGTAGGGGTATCTCTCTGTTGGCCATTGCTGGAAAGGTCCTTGTCAAGGTCATGCTCCGCAGACTCATCCCCGCAATATCAGAACGGGTCACCCCAGAGTCGCAGTGTGGTTTTCGGAAGGACAGGGGGACAGTTGACATGATCTTTGTGACACGTCAGCTCCAAGAGAAATGCCGGGAGCAGCACAAGGACTTGTTCATTGCCTTTGTCGACCTTTCAAAGGCATTTGACACAGTAAACAGGGACCTACTGTGGCGAGTCCTGAAGAGATTTGGGTGTCCACCCAAGTTTCTCACCATCCTTGCACAGTTCCATTCTGGGATGATGGCCCGAGTGGTAGTGGGAAGACACAGCTCAGATCCCTTTGGTGTGAAAACTGGAGTGAGGCAGGGCTGTGTGCTGGCTCCAGTTCTCTTCAATATCTTCCTCGTCTGTGTCACAACACTGCTACGTAGGGGGATGGAGGAGCAGGCTGGAGTTACCATAGACTTCAGGCTTGATGGTAACTACAGGAGGCTACAGGCAACTACCAAGCTGACCTCAGAGACCATAATTGAGCTGCAATACGCCGATGACTGTGCCCTGGTTGCCCATACACCACAGGCTCTGCAAAACATCCTCTCGGCAGTTGTAACTGCATATACCAGAATGGGACTGACGATCAACACCCAGAAGACAGAGGTACCCTGTCAGTCTAGTGCTGACCTCCCACTAAACCCCACAATAACCCTCACAGCAGCAGGGCAACAGCTGCTCACGGTGCCCACCTTCAAATACCTGGGGAGCATAATGTCTGACACCTGCTCAATGGATGACGAGATCCAGAACCGCCTCAAGCAAGCATCATCATCTTTTGGTCGTCTAAGGAGAACTGTTTTTCAGAACAGCAACCTCAAACTCCACACCAAAGTGCTGGTCTACAGAGCAGTATGCATCACTGCATTACTGTACGGATGTGAGGCATGGATTATCTACAGCCGCCATCTGAGAAGCCTGGAGACTTTCCATGTAAGATGTCTGCAGAAGATCCTTGGCATCACATGGAAGGACAGAGTGCCACACACAGAAGTGCTGGAGAGGGCAGGCAGCTGCAGTGTGGAGTCCATCATGACCCGACATCAACTCATATGGTTGGGGCATGTCATCCGAATGCCAAGCCATAGACTCCCACGCAAAATCCTCTATGGTCAGTTACACCTAGGCCAACGCAGTGCTGGTGGGCAGAAGAAGCGGTTCAAAGACCAAATGAAGACCACACTGAAGAGATGCCATATCAACCCCTCTTCACTGGAGGAATTTGCTTCCTGCCGAGACCTCTGGCGCTCCCACACCTCACAGGGAGTGGATTATATAGAGGAACAGCGCACACAACACCGTGCAGCAAAGCGTGCGAAGAGGCTTGCTCGCCGAGCCACCCCTGCTCCCCCCAGCACCTCCTTCACATGCCCGGTCAGTAACCGCATCTGTAGATCCAGGATCGGACTGTTCAAACATCAGCAGACTCACAAATAAAAGAAGATGGTCCTCATCGAATTGATGGACAACCATAACCAAGTAAGCAAGTGTGTGTGTGTGTGTGTGTGTGTGTGTGTGTGTGTGTGTGTGTGTGTGTGTTTTTTTGAGCATTGACAGCCTTTTTCTTTTGCACTTTTTTTTCACCCGACAGTTCAGTTCACTTCAGTTTCAGTTTATTTCCAACATGCATACGATACAATGTAAGCATTTATCAGCAATTTTAATTTACAACATGTTCCAGTCAGTTGCATGCGTTTTAGTTTTAGTTACCATGGATTGATTAACATGGACCCCGACTTAAACAAGTACCATTTAGTGGTCAATTGTATGGAATATGTACTGTACTGTGCAATCTACCAATAAAAGTTTCAATCAATCAATCGTATGGTGCGTTATCGGTTTTTAATTCATTTTGTATGTTTGGCCTCTGTCAGCCGCCGTACATTTAATAACGCAAACAAACCCTGCAGCAGCCTAATAAAGCAAGCTACATGCAAAATTGGAATGCATACAGTCGATTAACATTACTCCAGTGTTTTTCAACTTTTTTTAAGGCAAGGCACATTTTTGTCATAAAAAAAATCCGGAGGCACACCACCAGCAGAAAACGTTAATAAATGTACTTTGTGTTAGCAAGCAAGGCTACCTAAGTTGTTGCTGTCCTTGTTTGTGTGGACATTGTTGATTGTCGTGTCACGTACGGATGTACTTTGTGGACGCCGTAAGTTTTTGCTGTCGTCCAGCATTTTGTCTCTGTTTACTTTGTAGCCAGTTCAGTTTGACTTTCGTTTTGCGTAGCCTTTCCCTCTCCCTTTCGTTCATTTTGGGTTTAAGCATTACATACCTTTTTTACCTGCCCACTGCCGTACATTTAATAACGCAAACAAACCCTGCAGCAGCCTAATAAAGCAAGCTACATGCAAAATTGGAATGCATACAGTCTGTTTACATTACTCCAGTTTTGGGGATTGATTGAGACTTTCATTAGTAGATTGCACAGTACAGTACATATTCCGTACTATTGACCACTAAATGGTAACACCTGAATAAGTTTTCCATCCATCCATTTCTACCGCTTATTCCCTTTTGGGGTCGCGGGGGGCGCTGGCGCCTATCTCAGCTACAATCGGGCGGAAGGCGGTGTACACCCTGGACAAGTCGCCACCTCATCGCAGGGCCCTGAATAAGTTTTTCAATTTGTTAAGTCGGAGTCCACGTTCACAACAAACCATCATTGTCTCACCTGACACATTCCGACTTTTACAAAGCAATGCTGCCACCTCCTGACATGGAGTATTACGTGGTTAGCCTGCCGAGTTTTACACGGCACAGACACTAAGCAACGGCACATTATTGGCAGATTATAATTATTGATATGCAAAAAATATATTTGGCATAAATTAGGTGAAGTTGCATAATTTCCCACGGCACACCAGACAATATCCCACGGCCGCGGCACAGTGGTTGAAAAACACGGCATTACTCTACTTGACGTTGTGATTATAGCAGATTTGATTCTAGCTGCGTGTGCTTAAAACAACAACGCAAACACACTCTTAAGGTCAAAAAACAAATCATAATGAGTACAGTTAGTAGTATAAACAACTCACTGCTTTGGACAGCACCCACCTGATTGAGTTCATCTTCTGCCGATCTTCTCAGTTTAGGGTCGATAGTTCCCCTCAGAGCCTGGATTATTCGGTTGGGATCCATGCCTCCACTTAGATAAACGGGTCTAGTGCACGGAATTAAAACTACCGAGACCCTTCCTCTATTTAATTCAAAAGGCCGTTGTGTAATTGCAATAAATGTCGCCCGACTTTTACATTAATTCGACACTCGGACGGAACGTCCACGTACCATGTTTATTGGGTACTACTATTGTTTGTCTAACTTCACAAATAAAGCAGTAGGAGTTCGCTCAGTGAAATTCCATAAAGCTTATTAGGACAAAACTGCCGCCAAGCAGCAGTTTGTGGACGTAAAAGTAAACTAAACAAACGCTTTACGGCTTATACTTCTTCGTCGTCTGCACGAGAGGGCCTGTGTCTGCTGCCATCTTGAGTTTACTGCCAGCATTCGTTGTTTGGTTTAACTAATTAAAAAATGTAACCTAAATGTAGCACCACAAATGTAACAATTACAAGGTACACATTTTTATTTTAACAAGTATGTTTTCAGAATTTTATTATTATTATTATTATCATCATTATTACAAAACATCGACATCTGAAACAGTTATCCAATGTATGCATCATAGTGTTTGTAACCTAAGCTAATTTACAACACTTGTCCCCAACAACAACAACAACACAGATCCAACATAATTAAAACAGGAAAATAAAAATAATAAGGCAAAAATAAGTCGATGATAATGATAATAGAAATAATACATACAACGTGAAAACTAGATAAAAGCCAATAATAATAATAACTACACAAAGTGCAGACTAGATAAAAAACAATTAGTAAAAATTAGTAAAAACCAAACATGGGAACACGATTGCTGCTCAACTAGCCATAAGTGTGTTTGTTTTTTGAAAGTGACAAGTGCTGATATACTTTTCAAAGTGTCAGGTTAAGAGTTCCATAGTTGTGATCCTTTTATTGAAAAGGCAGTCTGGGCAAAAGATGTTCTACGGAATGGAACGCAACAGTTGCCTTTTGACATTGCTCTGGTGGTATATCTGGTACCACTTTGCAGTCTAGTAATTGCCTTGCAGAGCAATTGGGGAGCAGAGTTATCCAAGCATTTAAAAAACAGTTTGACTGTATGTAACAAAATAAAATTGTTAAAACTTAAAATACTGTATTTCGTGAAAATTTGGCAATGATGATATCGTATACTCTTCTTGTCTAGGACTTTCAAGACTGGTGTGCCTGGGACCATGTAGTTAAGACATAAGATATGTGTGAAAGAATCATTGAATTCATAAATGTCAAAGAATGTAGTTTTTTTTTTTTTTGAACAATGAACTACTACTTCTAATACAACACGATTTTAAATTGTTCTTTCAAGAGTTTACAACAGGTTCAGCAATTTAAATAATAAGTCCAATTAAATACAATCTCCATACAAACAAAATATGTTTAACCATGTAAAAGTGGATGTAAGAGAATACAAATTAGATTCAATCAATCAATGTTTACTTATATAGCTCAAAATCACAAGTGTTTAAAAGGGCTGCACAAGCCACAACGACATCCTCGGTTCAGATCCCAAAACAGGGCAAGGAAAAACTCACAACCCAGTGGGATGTCAATGTGAATGACTATGAGACACCTTGGAGGGGACCGCAGATGTGGGGACCCCTTCCCCTGTGCGACCGGTGCAATGGACGCCGAGTGTTAGAGTGCAGTCCATAGTGGATACAACATAATAGTGAGAGTTCAATCCATAGTGGATCTAACATAATAATGAAACTTGAGTCCATAGTGGATTCCAGCAGGAGATCATCTCGAGCGGAGACAGGTCAGCAGCGCGGAGACAGGTCAGCAGCGCAGAGACGTCCCCAACTAATGCACAGAAGAGTGGTCCACCCTGGGTCCCGACTTTGGACAGCTCGCGCTCATCTGTGGTCACCGAATCTGTGCACCTCCTCTCCTCCGTGGAGAGGGGGGCAGAGCAGAAAAGAAACGGCATTGATACACGTGGACCCCGCCGTCTTAAACAAGTTGAAAAACTAATTTAGTGGTCAATTGTACGGAATATGTACTGTACTATGCAATCTACTAATACAAGTTTCAATCAATCAATCAATCAATCAATCAATCGAGGATTTTCTACAGGATTTTCTTCTGTAAACCATGGGGTATGCCTTTTAGGGGCCCTTTTTAGCTTAAGCGGTACTATAGATTGAAATATATATATATATATATATATATATATATATATATATATATATATATATATATATATATATATATATATATATATATATATATATATATATATATACACACACATTTAAAAAAAAAACTTCCCATAATAAAGACTATCATTTTAAGGGCTTTTCTAATTTTAATCATTTTCCAAGATTGTATTAATCATTTGAAATCATTGAACCAAAGTGAGAATTTGGGTTTTACTTTCAGAAATAGAATTTTATGTTTGAACGATTTAGCCTGCAACAAAACATTAACAAACAGTTCTGGGTTGATGTCTTTAATTAAAATACCAAATTGAATCTCTGAAATAAATAACTGACTGAAATCAGACAGTTTGACTGGTAATGAGTTTACATAAAGGTCACAACGCAACAGAAAATGTATACCATACATTTTGGAACCATATGCAATAGTGAATGAGATGTTTTTTCTAACCATTTTAACTTTAAAACTCAATTCATTACATTACAGTCAATCATATTCAAGCCACACTCTTTAACACCTGTCACATATCTTATTTTCTTATATAATGACATGTATGTTTCCAAATTAATTTTATATTAACGTCATTAACCACAAAATGACGTTGAACGTTGTTGTGCGACGTATATAATCACATTTGTACGATGTTATTACAAAAATTCCACAATGTACGCTCATTTTAAAATTCACACGTTCTATATATGGCTAGTTTATCTTCCCAAAATAAAATAAATGCAATTTAAAATTATTATTTGATTATACCCTTCAAAGGGTTTCTTGAAACTTAAATTTAACATGGAGGTTAATGGCTGTTATATATGTGGAGGTTTGGATGATATCAATCATCTGTTTGAGAGTGCACATGTGTTTTGGGAGGAGATCAGAGATTGGCTGAGAAATGAGGGAGTGGAAATGTCCATATTCACTATAAAAGAGATCAAATTTGGTATTTTTATAAACGACTGTAACGTACAAATGTTTCTCAACATTATTACGCTCCAGGCAAAAAAATGTCTCCATGAATGTCGATTTATGATATATGATAGTAAAGCCTCAGTGACGTGCGGTGAGGTTTATGGGTGGTGAGGCACTGACGTAATCAGAATCAGATTTACAAATAAACAGTATGCGGCTGCGCAGACTATTTGCCATTTGATGGGCAGCAGTTTACAGGTTATGTTTCATTTCTGCATTTTTCACACATACAAACATGTTGTCCACAAAATGTGAATTTAATTAAAAACAAAACACAAATAATGTTATCATCGTCTTACCTTTACTTATACATGTATAGTCCATGCGCCGGTCCTTCTGGATAAAAAATATCCCTTCACTTTCTGTTAAAAGTCCTCCTTCAATTCCTTCAGTTTTAAAAGTCTTATAAGAGTTCAACCTAGTTGCCGCGATTAGCAGAGCTCCTACTCTCATCATTTCCACGAAATGCTAGCTGCTGTTTGGCGAGGAAGCAAGTCGCATTGATGACATCTTTTAAAATCTTTCAGTTCTCTTTTACCTTAGCATTGTGGACGCTGATGTTGAGTCGCCGCTGTTCATCCAAAGCCAAGTCTATCCTTGTCATGTCTATGTGATCATGTTTTGTTTTAGTCATGTTCTGTTTGTTTTTTGGCCACTCAGTCCCTGTTTTTGCACTTCCTGGTTTGTTTTGTCACAATGACTACCCATTATTTTTCACCTGTCCTCATGTCTCCCACCTGTTTTGACTAATCACCAGATTATTGTTTAAGCCTGTCTGTTTCTGTTCTTCGTCCTGGCAACATCAATCAATCAATGTTTATTTATATAGCCCTATATCACAAGTGTCTCAAAGGGTTCCGTTCAAAGTAAGTAAAACATTGTGCAAGTTTTGTTTCCTTTGTCAGTTTTGTACTTCCGCCATCGTGCGCGCCTTTTGTTTGCTTTTTTTTTGTAGTAATAGTGTTAAAATAAAAAGATGTCTTTACCTTCACGCCATCTCCGATCCAAGTTCACTTGCATCTCGGGAAAACAACCACCTCATAGTCCAAGTCTTGACAATCCTCGTCATCCCAAACGTTTTTAACGCAATCTAGCTTTGAATATGAGTGGCCGACCGCTCATGTTTGGTGAGGGTTCTTTGCAAATTCTTTGGGTCACAAAATCCCATTTGAGTCCACACAGTTCCACAGGTTGAAAAAAGAAGGCAAGGAAAGCAGAAATGGTGGTTTCTTACAGAACATCCACAAAGCCAGTCTTTTCAGGAATACCACTCCGTTTGGAAAGAGCGAGTAAAATTCCGTCCTGCTGATTGAAACAAACCATTCAGCTCCGGCGTTGGTCTTCCTTTAGTAATTATTTCCTGCTCCGCTTGAAAGTCCACTTTAGAAAAGTGTTTAAGTGCAGAAATGTAGTCATCCATGTTGAAAGTCGGGGTGCAGGAGACGGAAAAAATAAGTCGCTGCGGCACTTTCTCGCTGAGGCCACCATATGTCTGGGATCATGAGCGCTCCGCCCCTATCGTGAGGCACGAGAACTGTTTGCCTCACCTCAGACTTTTTTCTCTGCCGCTTTGATGGCACACAAAACATGTTACTCGCTGCAGCATTTGACTCGCTTACGCCACCGTACGTCTCTGATCACGAGCGCCCCAATCGTGAGACACGAGAACTGTTTGCCTCACCTCAGACTTTTTTCTCTGCCTTTTTGAACGCTCAGCAACACACCAGACAAGAACACGCTCTGGCCACACGGCAGACGGAGAAGTCTACGAGGGATTGCAAAAATTCAGCGATTTTTAAGAAAAAATCATCCAAATTGGTGAAGCTAAAAAATTAAAAACTAACAATTACAATTAATTTATCATTATATATTGTATTTCTTTGCATGATCACAGATGAGGCACTGCCTCCCCTGACCGCACGTCACTGTAAGGCCTACATTTTCTAATTGGCTTAATGGGTTACAATTATCAATCAATTCTTGGAGAATGATTAAGAGTACAAAAACCCTTGAATTGATATCCTTGTTAAAAACACTTTGTTATTTAGGTAGCCATTTTTGTCTCTTTTTTTTATCTTTTTTTTAGTATTATTACTCTATCTGTATTTACTTTTGTTTTCTTTCCTTGATGTGGAAAGTGCCTTGACTTTTGTGTGAATTATAAATGTCAGTTTGTTGTTCAATAGTAGGAAATAAAATATATGGCGGGTCTGAGATCGGTAGGTTGTGAGTTCAAACCCCGGCCGAGTCATACCAAAGACTATAAAAATGGGACCCCTTACCTCCCTGCTTGACACTCAGCATTAAGGGTTGGAATTGGGAGTTCAATCACCAAAAAATGATTCCCGGGCGCGGCCACCGCTGCTGCTCACTGCTCCTCTCACCTCCCAGGGGGTGATCAAGGGTGATGGGTCAAATGCAGAGAATAATTTTGCCACACGTTGTGTGTGTGTGTGACAATTATCGGTTCTTTAACTTTAACAAATTTCTGTACTGCACCTGATTTTGTGCCTCGTCTCACGTGCGTCTTTACAGCCAGGAAGGGGCGCTGTTCGTCTGTTAGTTTTTTTGAAGATAGAAAATAACTCATACGATGTGTCTTTGTATTGTAGCAGATGGTTTCGAGAAACGTCTAAAAATGGACAATTTGAAGTTTCTGGTTCTATAATTTCACATTTTTAATTTGGAAACACTGTCATGGAGGACGATCGAACAAGAACATTATACCAACGAAGAAGAGTCGACCAACGACTCTGTACACGCAAACACGTCAACGTCATCAATTGCGGAAGTCAACATGGAGTGGACGGTTCCAGGCAGCGGAGTACAAATGAATTCATCTTTAAAAGACGGTAACACTACTCCATAAACCACCTAGGGGGTTTCAGGCTGGGCTGTCGTGTGCTGTTAAAGAATTTCACAACGTATTGAGAAAAAAATCTCACTTGAAAATGTTTATAAATGATGTTTACAAAGCGTACGTGTTACTGTGTTTGCAGAGTTGTACATAGATTTCCTGACAGAGGGGTTTGATGTGAAGACATACACTGCTCAAGCTATCCACCATGCTGTCATTGCTGAGCAGCTGGCTAAGCTGGCGCAAGGAATCAGTCAACTTGATAAAGAGCTTCATAGCCAGGTAAGGACGCCATACACTGCACAACCACACAGACAATCACACCACCAATCTGGATTTGGTTCCTGGTTGCACCATCATAAACATACAGTATTGCAGATCTCGGACACAGTTTAAAGGCCTACTGAAACCCACTACTACCGACCACGCAGTCTGATAGTTTATATATCAATGATGAAATATTAACATTGCAACACATGCCAATACGGCCGGTTTAGTTGACTAAATTACAACTTTAAATTTCCCGCGGAGTTTCTTGTTGAAAACGTCCCAAAATAATGACGGGTATGATGACGCGTGTTTTTGACGTCACCGGTTGTAGCGGACATATTAGCTCAGCACCACTTACGGCTAAAAGTCGTCTTGTCTCTTTTCATTGCATAATTACACAGTAATTTGGACATCTATGTTGCTGAATCTTTTGCAATTTGTTCATTTAATAATGGAGACGTCAAATAAGAATGCTGTTGGTGGAAAGCGGTGGATTGCAGCTGCCTTTAGCAACCAAAACGGAGCCAGTGTTTCTTTGTTTGTTGTGAAGCTTTAACACAGAGCGGTCAAGCGAACATGTTTTTCTACGTCAACCAGCAAGTTTTTGGATGGGAAAATTGTGATATTAAGTCAGCTCTTACTTGAGACTTGAGTGGATTACACGACCTCATCCTGCAGCTCAAAAAGGCAGCTGTGATCTTGGCTCCTCGGCTTCTCTCAGAGACACTGGCGTTCACCGCAGCCATCCGACATCCGACTTTCAGGTATGACTTTACAATCTCACTAAAACACTATTAAAACAATAAGCAGATGAGGGATCTTCCAGAATTATCCTAGTAAACGTGTCTAATTACATCTGAGGCGTCGCCTTTTTTTTTTTGTGCCTCACTCTAACTTTCCTTGTCCATGAATCTTTCATCCTCGCTCAAAATAATGGGGAATTGTCGCTTTCTCGGTCCGAATAGCTCTTGCTGCTGGAGGCTATGATTGTAAACAATGTGAGGATGTGAGGAGCCCTACAACCAGTGACGTCACGCGCACATCGTCTGCTACTTCCGGTAAAGGCAAGGCTTTTTTTATCAGCACCAAAAGTTGCGAACTTTATCGTCGATGTTCTCTACTAAATCCTTTCAGCAAAAATATGGCAATATCGCAAAATGATCAATTATGACACATAGAATGGACCTGCTATCCCCGTTTAAATAAGACAATCTCATTTCAGTAGCCCTTTAAGCACAATCTAATTTGACCATTACAAGTCAATCACTGTATTACACTGCCATATGTTTGCATTGCTTCTAATGGGAAAGTCTTGAGAAATGGCAGCTTAACGTTAAGTAAATTAATATAAAGCGCACTCTTTTCAATTAATAAGTGTTGTTTTTTCAGGTGGTAGCCAGACATGAGGATTTGCTGGCACAGGCAACTGGGATAGAATCTCTAGAAGGTACTTACTGACATAAGAAACCACATGATGTTGTCAGCAATGACACTGAATTGAGTTGAATTGTTGTTTTTAGGGGTTCTTCAGATGATGCAGACAAGGATCAGTGCACTACAGGCAACTGTTGAAAGGTAAGCATGTGCCCAGAGTGCAGCACAGGGGATATTCGGAGCATGTTGCTAATTTTCTATATCGACACACCCAAATAATAATAATAATGGATTAGATTTAAATCGCGCTTTTCTATTATTAGATACTCAAAGCGCTCACAGAGAAGTGTGAACCATCATTCATTCACACCTAATGGTGGTAAGCTACATTTGTAGCCACAGCTACCTTGGGGTAGACCGACTGAAGCGTGGCTGCCAGTTTGCGCCTACGGCCCCTCCGACCACCACCTATCATTCATTCACCAGTGTGAGCGGCACCGGGTGAAGTGTCCTGCCCAAGGACACAACTGCAGTGATTTGGATGTCAATAGGCGGGGAGCGAACCTGCAACCCTCAGGTTTCTGGAACGGCCGCTCTACCCACTACGCCATTCTGCCCCGATAAATAATACGGTTACTAAAATATAATAAGAACAACAACGATATTAGTCCATTTACAAATACTTTTATTTTATTGACTCAGAGTTCATGACTTTGTTAATTGTAGAACCACAAGCACACACATGCGCACAGACACACAAAAAAGTTAGCTTGCTGTATTGCAATTGCTTCTCTACAGTTACAGTTCACAAACTTTAATAATAGCAATGAATATAAATACAGAGTTAGCTTAGGTAGTTAAGGTTTTCACCCAGTTTACCAATATCAGGATTTTTCCCAGCTTGAGATGTGCATGTTGTGTTGGGAGCGTGGTCAATGTGATATCATCATATACCTTGCATAATTGTTGATGCACATATATATTTTAATGCTAAAATAATTTACATACATTAAAAAATAAGTCTGTTTAACTATAATCAACATTTTAGTTGTATCGTTTTGCTTTATTTTTTATAATTGTTTAAGGTCCTGGGTTCGATCCTGGGCTCGGGATCTTTCTATGTGGAGTTTGCATGTTCTCCCCGTGACTGCGTGGGTTCCCTCCCACCTCCAAAGCCATGCACCTGGGGATAGGTTGATTGGCAACACTAAATTGGCCCTAGTGTGTGAATGTGAGTGTGAATGTTGTCTGTCTATCTGTGTTGGCCCTGCATTGAGTTTGTGACCTGTCCAGGGTGTATCCCGCCTTCCGCCTGAATGCAGCTGAGATAGGCCCAGCACCCGCCGCAATCTTGAAAGGGACAAGCGGCAGAAAATGGATGGATGGATTATTGTACAATGTAACACGGGTTGTAAGTGGCAGCTGCTGGTCTTTCAAGTAGAGAAAGCTATTTTTCAGTTACTCTTTAAACATCAGTACAGTCTTCAATAACAGATACAGTTTATAAATATGCTAGATTTTACAATGAAAACTTCATTAAAAAAATATATAAATATTTCTATATTAACAGGAACAACAGAATAAAAGTTGAAATATGCTTTGGCAGTGTTTTATATTTCAAGATTGCTGATTTGCTCATTTTGCTGTCAATTAAAAAGGGATTCAGCCCAGACAGGTCATCCACTCGTCATGTGGAAGCCTGGCAACCCAATTTCGATCACTCTAATTAATTTGTTCAGTGTCCCTGGGTGGGAAAAAGTCCATTATTTATCCAATGATTGTCTAGTTTGGCTGCAGTACTGTGACGCTACCACATCCGTCGGAGCAAAGATGCTGCAAAGCGGCTAAGCGGGTGGCTCTTCGTCTTACCGCCGAGGCTCCAGACACTCGCGTGTGTCTTGCTTACGGTTGATCAAAGTTTTTCAGTGGCCACATTTTCCACGCATCACAAGTCATCCATCTATCCATCCATCCACTACCGCCTGTCCCTCTCTGGGTCGCAGGAGTCAATGCTAGCTGCATTCGGGTACACACTGAACAAGTCACCAACTCATCGCATAGCCAACACAGATAGACAGACAGCATTCACACCCACATTCACACACTAAGGGCCAATTTAGTGTTGCCGATCAACCTATCTAATCATGCTTAAAAAATATAGGCTATAAATAATAATGATAAATGAGTTGTACTTGTATAGCGCTTTTCTACCCTCAAGGTACTCAAAGCGCTTTGACACTACTTCCACATTTACCCATTCCCACACACATTCACACACTGATGGAGGGAGCTGCCATGCAAGGTGCTAACCAGCACCCATTGGATACAGCGGACGTGACGAGGTTGGTACTAGGTGGGGATTGAACCAGGGACCCTCGAGTTGCGCACGGCCACTCTACCACTGCGCCACGCCATCCCATATCCATTCATACAATACATTACTTCATTGGTCTCCACGTAAAAAAATAAATCCACATTTTTAAGGTGTGCTGGTTTCAATTTAGCCATGGCGTCGCATCGGCGCTACGCTTAGATATATATAGGGAAAACCTTGAATATACTTGTGGCGATGAGCGCATGGTCAGAATGACATCATCACATCATTTGCATAAATGGCGATGATGCATATATTTTTTATTTAAAAAGGCTAAAAAAATTATACACATTTTAAAACAAATCTGTCATTAGTAATTAGTAATAACATACATACTTCTGCGTACATACATATAAGATCAGTTATGTAGAGGGAACCCTGTAGTTAACTTTGTTCTGTTTAATTAGTTCACAAAATAAAAATTAAAAATGTGTCAATAAATTAATGTGGTTGCTCCTCTGCAGATGATGAACTGTAAACTTGACCATGTAAAGAGAAATGACATGCTGTTGTATAAATAAAATAAAGCTATTTCCTTTTTTTGAAAATATAAATAAAAATGTATAAACCTGTTCTATATGAAATGTATTTTTAAATACGTCTGACGCGATGTTATTTATACAATTAAGTTGACACTTTGGAGGCGAGGGCCGGACAACTCCCTAATATAATGGTAAGGAAACACATAATTTTATACTGGAGTTGTTGAATTGATGTGCTGTCATTCCTTAGTACAATGCAGGAACTGAAAGGGATTTACAATCATGTCCGGTTACTAACCAAATAGGTCAATAAATGACACACTGCGAGGATAAAATGTGTCCCTACTTTCTGTAAGCCATGTTGTTTTTTTGAAAAAAAAAAAAAAATCAGCCTGTGCATGTGTTTGCAGGATAAGGAATAAAATTGTGGACCCATACAACAAGATTGTGGCCAGGATCACTCAGCTGGGCAGACTACAGGTAAACGCCCCATGAATCTTATGAAGTAACTATTATGCATTTCATCATTCTACATCATCCTACTTTTATTGATTTAACAATTTAAAAAACTGACAGCCTTGACTAAAAAAAAACACAGGAGTAGAGAGATGGCTGAAGTATGTAAGTGCTTTAACGTAATATCACCTTTCCTTTTTTGGGTCCAGGTGGCCTGTGACCTTTTGCGCAGGATTATTCGTATCTTGCATTTAAGCAAGAGGCTTCAGGTTCAGCTTCAGGGTGGCAGTCGGGAGATAACGAAAGCAGCGCATAGTCTCAACGAACTTGGTAAGTGCAAACTTTTTCATACTAAAGTGCCGGAAACGTACAAATCCAAGAATGCGGGCCACCGTGTAATGTTTTCCTTATTGTAAAATAGTAGATACTGTATTTAGGTCCAGTTTTTCTCGCAGGTCTGCAGTTTGTTTGTTGTGAGCCATACAGTCCGGAGATCTTGGTTTGAATCTCCTGTGTGGAGTTTGCATGTTCTTCCCATGCGTGTGTGGGGTTTCTCTGGGTACTCCGACCGTCTCCTTTATGATAAATATATGCCTGTTATGTTAATCGAATACTCTAAATTGTATAAATGTGAGCATAAATGGTTGTTTGTCTCTTTGTGCCCTGCTATTGGATTGCAACCAGTGTAGGGTGTACGCCAGTCTCTCCCCAAAAGTCAGTAATAAGGGTAAGGGGTGTAGAAATTGGATGGATGGAATATTTTGTTGTTTTTCAATCAACAAGAATGAGATTCATTCCATTTTCATGGACAAACAAAATATACACCAGGATTACAATTTTGTTAAAAGAAATAGCTGTTATAACAGTAGTTAATGGAGCTAAAAGTGTAAAAAAAAAAAAATATATATATATATATATATATACAGTGGGGCAAAAGAGTATTTAGTTAGCCACCGATTGTGCAAGTTCTCCCACTTAAAATGATGACAGAGGTCTGTAATTTTCATCATAGGTACACTTCAACTGTGAGAGACAGAATGTGTGAAAAAAATTCAGGAATTCACATTATAGGAATTTTAAAGAAATTATTTGTATATTATGGTGGAAAATAAGTATTTGGTCAACCATTCAAAGCTCCCACTGATGAAAGGAGGTTTTGGCTCAAAATCTCACGATACATGGCCCCATTCATTCTTTTCTTAACACGGATCAATCATCCTGTCCCCTTAGCAGAAAAACAGCCCCAAAGCATGATGTTTCCACCCCCATGCTTCACAGCATGTTTTTGGGATGCAACTCAGTATTCTTCTTCCTCCAAACACGACGAGTTAAGTTTATACCAAAATGGATACATGGATGATACAGCAGAGGATTGGGAGAATGTGATGTGGTCAGATGAAACCAAAATATAACTTTTTATATATATATATTCTACCAATGTTTTATATATATATATATATTCTACCAATGTTTTATATATATATATATATTCTACCAATGTTAAAATCAAAAACACAATGCAATTAAAAAAAAAAAATCATCTTGAAATTTGAGACTGCTAACCTTCAAACTGAACAATCATATCACATAAGGAACGCATGTAAAGCCGTTTTTGGGTCCTAATACGATGACTGTACTTGCCGTTGGAACACACTCACAATAGTAAGTGTAAGTATGGAATTGTGTAGATTGAAACAGTCTTTGATTGGGTTTAAAAGCGGATTGGGATGAGGGAAATTAAATATCAATGTTTCAAGTGAATGTAATTTGAATGTGGGTGTGTGTCATTTAGCATTATCACAAGCATATTCTCTTGTGATACACTGCCTCCAGAAAATGCTAATGACCAATGTGCCAAATTGTTTTTAAAGCTTGTGGTGTACACCAGTGGTCACCAACCTTTTTGTAGCTGCAGACCAGTCAACGCTTGAAAGTTTGTCCCACGGACTGGGGGAGGTGGGGGATTTGTTTTTGTTTTTCATAAAGAACTACAATCATGTGTGCTTACGGACTGTATCCCTGCAGACTGTATTGATCTATATCGATATATAATGTATATATTGTGTTTTTTATGTTGATTTAATAATTAAAAAAATAAAATAAATATATATATATATATATATATATATATATATATATATTTTTTTTTTCATTTATTTCTTTTGCGGCCCGGTGGTTGGGGACCACTGATGTACACATGTGTGGTGTTTTATTCTTTAAATATTCACTGCTATTTCATTAATTATCTTATGAACACTGACATATTTTTGTTAGTGTATATTGGATGTCCAATTTGAAATGTTTAATCAGTCAACAATATTTGTTTAATTGGTTACTTTTTTTTTCAAATACTTTCCAGATTATCTGTCTCAAGGAGTCAATTTGAATGGCATTGAAGTGATTGAGAATGACCTGCTACTGATCAGTCGAGCAAGACTGGAGGTGGAAAACCAGGCAAAACGATTATTAGAGCAGGGTACAGAAATTCAGGTAAAAAAAAAAGAAACATTTTTTGAAGTTAATCTTTTATCTGTGTTTATTTGGAGTTGGTGTAACTAAGGGTTAAGATTGGGAGTGATATTTTTAAATATTTTCATTTAATTGTATTTGCTGTATGAACTGAAATTTGGTTTAATAGAGTTGTGAAATCTTCAAATATCGATACTGACAAGTTTTCGCTATTGGTGACTTAAGTAGTGCAGACTTTAAGGTTTTTAATGTCAAAATTGTATTTGCTGAATAATGTGAGAATTTTATGATGCATGTATGATAACACTTTTCCTATAATAAGTTGTGTACTCTGTTCCTGAGGGCGCACATTTTGTGCTGACCCAAATCCATTACCATCTTGTGCACTTACCGGATATTATTACAAAACGATAACTTCTTCATCTTTTTATGTTCACTACTTTCCACTGCTACGTGTTGCTCATAAACCACTATTATTTGTAGTTAAACCCCCCCTTTCTAATATGGAGTTAAGATGGCAACTATTGAGGGTGTCCATCACTGCGCACTTATCATTTGGGCTATTTTGACAGATTATTGCATTGTACCATACTTGTGAGTGTGGAAGTATGGAGGATTGGAGGGACAAATTTGAAATAATTAAGGATGAAAAGCAGCCTGTAGCAACTGGAACGTAGTGAACAAATAGTAACAATGTCAATCTGTTTGGGCACGATGCTATCAAAATTTGCAAACTAAGTAAACACTTTTTGAAGTGTACTCAGTGAGGTACTCGATTCTGAAATACAGCCTACATCTTTTCTTTTTTACCCTTTGTCTGTCAGAATCCGACGCAGGTTGGTACAGCCTTGCAAGTCTTCTACAACCTTGGTAATCTGAGAGAGACTATCAGCTCTGTTTTGGCGGCCTACCAGACCACCATACAAGACAGTATCATCAGAGCTCTGGACATTAAGAGCTTGACACAGCCAGCCAACCCCAGAGGTAAATGCATATCAAGTAGTTTCTCTTACATTACTAACAGTTATTACGTACACCACTTACAACCATAGATTTGTTGATGGTTTTGTCATGTTCATTGTATTTTATCACTTGTGTACACATTGCCAGTGCCTAATTGAGCGGACAATAAAAGGAGAAATTGTATTAATAGGAAGTCATAGAAATATGTCACTGACTGTTTCCGTTTAGGTGCTCCAGGAAGAGCAGTGCTCCCAACACCTGGCAGCACAGCAGCTTTCCGTGCTGCTCTTTGGACAAACCTGGAAAAACTATTGGACCAGATATGTGCTGCGTGCAAACAAGTAAGGAACTATACATCCATTTTCTATGCCGCGTCTCCTCATTAAATTTACAGCAGTGGTCAACAACCTTTTTCGAGCCCAAGATCCCTGGTCTCAGCCAAAAACCAAAGCAAGAACTCCCCGTTGCGTGAACTGTGTTTTTATATATACATTGGATAAAATCAGGTGGTGATCTGCACCCTCCTTTTAGAGCCTCCTATCATGAAAATAGAATGTGCAAACTCCTAACTGGATTTGAACTGGGATCTTTTGACTGTGAGGCAGATATGCTAAAACAATCCACTGTTTTGCCTAGAAACTGTGATTATTGGAGAGAATGAATAAGCCTTTTTCAACATATTATGTTTCTATATTTGTAGGTGCAGCATCTTCAGAAGGTTCTGATGAAGAAGCGAGACCCTGTTACTCACAAGTGTTTCATTGATGAGATTATTAAGGTGAGTGTGTCACTTTAGTTATCAACATGAAACATCTGTAAATGTTCTGTTTTTGCATCGCGCATTTTTATGGTACTTACGGTTCAGCATCTCTTTTAGTGTATTTACGGTACCTCTCAGCATACATTGCAATGCGCGGGCTCCGGTTGGGGGTCGGTTAATGTGAACGGCGGTGGCCGGTTTTTGTTGTGTCCGTTGAATTTACACTGAGTAAAATATACTTCTACAAAAAAAAGGTTGTCGTCATTGAGTTAACAAATGGTAGCAGACGATGTCTAACAACGCTAACTACAGAGTCCCTCTTGCGTTTGAAGAAAAGAAGTCATATGAGAGCTGGAAAAATGAACTTGAAATGTGGATATGTGTTACCGGCCTGGATAAGGAGAAACAAGCCTTAGCTGTTGCTCTATCACTGAGGGGTAGAGCTAGAGATACAGCTTTGGAAATACCTGCGGATGATTTGAACAAAGATGATGGGATGAAGACCCTTGTAAAGGCATTGGATAATGTATTCTTAAAAGAAGAAAAGGACAGAGCTTATGATGCATACACAGACTTTGACAAGATTCAGAGAGAAAACGAAGTTTCCATGGCGGATTACATCGTGCAGTTCGAGCAGAGGTACAACAAAATACGCAAATTTGACATGGTTCTTTCCGACGCTGTTTTGGCATTCAAGTTGTTGGATACAGCCAGTCTCGATGTTAAAGATAAACAGCATGCGCTTACAGCTTGTTCAACACTTACATTTGCAAGCATGAAGTCAGCTCTAAAAAAAAATTTTGAAGACAAGCAGCGGGGGAATTCATGTGCGTGAAGATGTTGCTTTCCATGTGGCCTCAAAGAAAAAGAGACGGAAGCAAACTTCATTCCCAACCCGGCCAAAAGAGAGCGCCATTGACTGGCTCAAACCCACTAGATAGTTACGGTAGGAGGTCAAAGTGTGTAATTTGCCAGAGTACATTTCACTGGGCTAAGGACTGCCCAAATAAGGCTGAACATGTAAAAATGACAGAGGAAAATGAAGAGACAGAAGCGATTGAAGAGTGCAATGTTGCATTGTTTTCTAAAGAGTCAGTATCTGATGCTGAAATATTCATGGCTTGGTTCAGCTGTAATTGACACTGCATGCACCAGAACAGTCTGTCGTGAAAAATGGCTGGACAATTACATTCATACACTGAAGGAGAGTGACAAGAAAACAATGGAAAATACACACAGTTGAAGACCTTTTAAGTTTGGTGATGGACAAGTTGTTCATTCCATAAAAAAAGTGAATTGTCCCAGGTAAAATATGAAAAAAAGAAAAGTGGGAGATTGTAAATGTTCTGTTTTTGCATTGCGCATTTTTATGGTTCTTACGCTTCAGCCACTCTTTTAGTGTATTTACGGTACCTCCCAGCATACATTGCTCTATGGGCAGGCTCCGGTTGGGAGTCAGTTAATGTGAACGGCCGTGGCCAGTTGTTGTGTTCGTTGAATTTACACTGAGTAAAATATACTTCTACAAAGAAGAAGGTTGTTGTCATTAAGTTAACAGCATCAATCTACCATACTTCTTAGGCATTTAAAAAAAATAAGAAAAAACTATTAAACTCATGACTGATTTGTAGTGCATTCAGAAGTAAATGTTGCACCTGAATTTATTTTGATCCTACCAACATACATTCTCACATTCCACCTTGTAGGACAAATACTCCTAATTGTGCTTTTATACAAGAGGTCAGTTAGTCTATCCTGCTTCATGTGAAAAATACTTTGCGATGACATCAGTTGTTCAAGCATTCTTACTTCACTTGACACAACTTAGATATTTTAAAGCATACATGCATGCATTGTGGGCATCCTTAGACAGTGCATTTCTTGTATTGGACTCATCGCAGGATGGCGAGCCTGATATCCTGTACACCTTTTGGACTGATATCACCAACAATCTGAAAGAAGAGTTTCACAAAGCAACTGAAGGTATAATATGCTGCTTGTGATAGTTTCATGTGGAGTAGATACATTTTCTTACTGTATTTTCTTACTAGCCTCATCTTACCTGAAGCAAGCGTTTGAAGGAGAATATCCAAAACTGCTGCGGCTGTACAATGAACTTTGGCGTCGCCTCCAGCAGTATAGCGCCAGCCTGCATGGAGCACTTATAAACAGCGGCGGAATAGACACCACTCTGGAGCTAGAAACAGACAGCCTAGACCTCTTCTCTCAAACTAAACAGGACTACAAGTAAGCAATGCAACCCAACTTACTAACTTTTCTCCAATTCCCACATGCTACTGCCACTCATTTTACGAGTGGGACACACTCAATACTCAATTTACATTTTTTTACACACACAAAAGTACCGAAAATTGGTATCATTAAAAACCGGTTTTGGTTACAAGGCACCGAAAATTGGTTCAACTGTGAAAGGTACCATTTCAGTCTTGGGGTTTTTGTGCGTGCAGTCCAGAGAGGGCGCTGAAGGATTCCCTGCGCACGTATGAAGCAGCTTACCTTTCCAAGTCCCTCTCTCGCTTGTTTGATCCCATCAACCTGGTGTTCCCAATGGGCGGACGTAACCCACCCTCACATGATGAGTTGGAAAGCATCATCAAGACCATCAGCAGGCAAGTATACATGCCAGTGAAATGGAGAAAAATCTATTCATTTGTCTCATTTGTCTGCAGTGAGCTGAATGTATCATCCATCGATTCCGACCTTTATCTTGCTGTTGCCAAGAATGCTGCCAAGACCGTGCAGCTCTTCTGTGTCAAGTCCGAACAGCTGGTATGCAGAACTTACTTTGTGCCCATGTTAGAATCATTCTGAAATTGTCACCTAAAAATATGTTTGCATCCATACCTGCAAACATGGACACATTTTTTAGCTTACATTTGAATGACCTAATAATTTATTTTAGGAACCTCATTTATCAAGGTTGCTGCACACTAAAAAGAAATGAAATGCACGTACAAAACTTTCAACACAAACGTTGGTATTTATATCAACATTTTATGCGGAAAAGATTGCGTATTCCTACGCACCATTTTGACCCTCCGTAGAGCTCATGCAAAGTTTTTTTAGACTGACTGAATGTGAATTAGTGAATTATATTTATATAGCGCTTTTCTCTAGTGACTCAAAGCGCTTTACATAGTGAAACTCAATATCTAATTTACATTTAAACCAGTGTGGGTGGCACTGGGAGCAGGTGGGTAAAGTGCCTTGCCCAAGGACACAACGGCAGTGACTAGGATGGCGGAAGCGGGAATCGAACCTGCAACCCTCAAGTTGCTGGTACGGCCACTCTACCAACCGAGCTATGCCGCCCCACACCACGACTGAACACAAGTTAGAGGGAAAAGGATGAAACCCGGTGCCTTGATAACAGTATTGTAATCCAGGCTGCAGAGACTGAACTCAACTAAAAAAGGCCAACTGGAATACAATTCTTATGAGGAAAGTAGAGAAGCATACAAGTGCTTAAAGGTCAAACAGTAAAAGAACTAGGTACACTTATGAGTACGTATAACGTAAAGGTTGGAAGATTGTGTGTACTTGTTACTTACTTCAGAGGCCTTAACTGGAAAGTTGAAGTATGAAAAAGCATGTGTTCTATGTATATGGTAAGATAAAATGGTTTGCTTTAAAAACCCTGGTTTAGTTTAAAATTTAACATGTTTAACTTAATTACATTCACCCTTTGGGGAAATATGATTTTAATTATTTTCAAGCCAAAAAGGAAACAAAAGTCCCTATGTCTAAGAAGGGTGTAGAAAATTATTATGATTTTTTTTATTTATTTAATTTTTTACCATTTAAAAGGCCTTTTGATCAGATAATGTCACAGCTCTAAATTACTTGTGCAAATTGCAAATGTATAGGTTGATTGACAACACTAAATTGGCCGTAGTGTGTGAATGTGAGTGTGAATGTTGTCTGTCTTTCTGTGTTGGCCCTGTGATGAGGTGGCGACTTGTCCAGGGTGTACACCGCCTTCCGCCCGATTGTAGCTGAGATAGGCACCAGCGCCCCCCGCGACCCCAAAGGGAATAAGCGGTAGTAAATGGATGGATGGAAATTGCAAATGCATACTTATTGACAGCTTTGACATTAATTACTCCACACGCCTTCAAAGGGTTAATAGTTAAAAAACATTACATGTTGAGTATTTTCATTTGAAGTTAAATGAAGTAGATCGAGAGATCTGAACAAAAAAATAAAAAATTAATCAAAAATGTTTTTATGCCCTTTGAAAAATAAATGACTTATGTCATTTTTGGCTTTGAGATATTGTTTAATAACTGCTAGTTTATCATACACTTGTGATAAATCTGGACGTTTAATATTTAACATAATGTGCCGGCTGGGCACATCCCGAAAAGGCAACGTAGGTCCCCCCCTCCAATGGGCTCACCACTCATAGGAGGGGCCATAAAGGTCGGGTGTAAAGTGAGCTGGGCGGCAGCCAAAGGCAGGGCACTTGGCGGTCCAATTCTTTGGCTATAGAAGCTAGCTCTTGGGACGTGGAACCTCGCTGTGGGGGGGAGGCGCCTGAGCTGGGGCGGGAGGTGGATAAGTTCTGGCCAGATATAGTCGGACTCACTTCAAACCACAGCAAAGGCCTTGGAAACGGTTCACTCGAGAGGGGCTGGACTCTCCTCCATCCTGGCGGGTAGTTTCCCTTTTCGGTGGGGTGGACGGTCTGTGACCGTTGTTTGTGATTACGCACCAAACAGCAGCTCAGCGTAACAACCCTTTTTGGATTTCCTCGAGGGAGTACTGGAGAGTGCTCCCTCAGGTGATTCCCCTGTTTGGCTGGCTGACTTCAACGCTCATGTTGGCAACGACAGTGAAACCTGGAGAGGCGTGATTGGGAAGAATGGCCACCCGGATCAGAACCCCAGTGGTGTTTTGTTATTGAACTTTTGTGCTTGTCACAGATTGTCCATAACCAACACAATGTTCAAACATAAGGGTGTCCATATGTGCACTAGACACCAGGACACCCCAGCCTCAGTTCCATGATCGACTTTGTCGTTGTGTCATTGGATTTGCTGTCTCATGTTTTGGACACTCGGGTGAAGAGAGGGGCAGACCTTTCTACCGATCACCACCTGGTGGTGAGTTGGCTCCGATGTTTGGGGAGGATGCAGGACAGACCTGGCAGGCCCAAACGCATTGTGAGGGTCTGCTGGGAATGTTCAACAGAGTCTCCTGTCAGAGAAAGTTTAAATTCCCACTTCCGGAAGAACTTTGAACATGTCACGAGGGAAGCGCTGGATATTGAGTCAGTGTGGCCCATGCTACGTACCGATATTGTCGAGGCGGCCGATTGGAGCTGTGGCCGCAAGGTGGTTGGTGCCTGTCATGGAGGTAATTCTAGAATCCGCTGGTCAGGGATGCCGTCAAGCTGAAGAAAGAGTCCTATCAGGTCCTTTGGGCTCATGGGACTCTGTAGGCAGCGGACAGGTACCGACAGGCCAAACAGTGTGCAGCTTCGGCGGCTGCAGAGGCAAAAACTCGGACATGAGAGGAGTTCGGGAAAGCCATAGTAAACGACTCCCGGATGGCTTCGAAGCGATTCTGGACCACCATCCGCCGCCTCAGGAAGGGGAAGCAGTGCACTATCAACACCATGTATGGTGAGGATGGTGTGCTGCTGACCTTAACTGGGGATGTTGTGGATCTGTGGAGGGAATACTTTGAAGACCTATTCAATCTTACCAACATGTCCTATGAGGAAGCAGTGCCTGGGAAATCTGTGGTGGGCTCACCTATTTCTGCGGCTGAGGTTGCCGAGGTAGTTGAAAAGCTCCTAAGTGGCAAAGCCTCGAAGGTGGATGAGGTCCGTCCGAAGTTCCTTAAATCTCTGGATGCTGTGGGGCTGTCTTGGTTGACAAGACTCTGCAACATTGTGTGGACATCGAGTGAGGAACCTCTGGATTGGCAGACCGGGGTGGTGGTTCCCCGGTAAGGTCTATTCAGGTGTACTGGAGAAGAGGCTACGCCGGTTAGTCGGACCTCCGATTTAGGAGGACCAGTGTGGTATTCGTCCTGGTCATGGAACTGTGGACCAGCTCTATACTCTCTGCAGGGTCCTTGAGGGTGCATGGGAGTTTGCCCAACCAGTGTACATGTGCGTTGTGGACTTAGAGAAGCCATTCGACCTTGTCCCTCTGGAAGTCATGTGGGGAGTGCTCATAGAAAATGGTTATTGGACTGTCTGATTGTGGCAGTCTGCTCCCTGTACGATCGGTGTCAGAGCTTGGTCCGCATTGCTGGCAGTAAGTCGGACCCGTTTTCAGTGAGGGTTGGACTCCACCAGGGCTGCCCTTTGTCACCGATTCTGTTCAAAACTTTTATAGACAGATTTTCTCGGCGCAGTCAGGGTATTGAGGGGATCTGGTTCGGTGGCTGCAGGATCAAGTCTCTGCTTTTTGCAGATGATGTGGTCCTGATGGCTTCATCTGGCCAGGATCTTCAGCTTTCATTGGATTGGTTTTCAACCAAGTGTGAAGCGACTGGGGTGAGAATCAGCACCCCCAAGTCCAAGTCCATGGTTCTCACCATGGACTCAGACTCTGGTAACTGTTCTCTCAATAGGGGCTGGACTCTCTTCCACCCCGGTAGGTAGAAAAAGATTCCGAGGTACTTGAACCGGAGTTCAAGTACCTCGAAGTCTTGTTCACGAGTGAGGGAAGAGTGGATCGTGAGATTGACAGGTGGATCGGTGCGGCGTCTTCAGTAATGCAGACATTGTATCGATCCGTTGTGGTAAAGAAAGCGCTGAGCCAGAAGGTAAAGCTCTCAATTTACCGGTCAATTTACGTTCCCATCTTCACCTATGATCATGAGCTTTGGGTTCTGACCGAAAGGACAAGATCACGGGTACAAACAGACAAAATTAGTTTCCACTGTCGGGTGGCGGGGCTCTCCTTTAGAAAGGGTGAGAAGCTCTGTCATCCGGGAGGAGCTCAAAGTAAAGCCGCTGATCCTCCATATTGAGAGGAGCCAGATGAGGTGGTTCAAGCATCTGGTCAGGATGCCCCCCGGGCGCCTCCCTAAGGAGGTGTTTACGGCATGTCTGACCAGTAGGAGGCTACGGGGAAGACCTAGGACACGTAGGCAAGACTGGGCTGGGAACGACTCGGTATCCCCCAGGAGGTGTTGGACGAAGTGGCTGTGGAGACACAAGTCTGGGCTTCCCTGCTTAGGCTGCTGCCCCCGTGACCCAAACTATGGATAAACGGAATAAACGGGATGGATAAAAAGATTGTAGGAAAAATCAAGAATAATGAAGTCATACATCAAAACTTCTGGCCAAAAATATGGCATCCTTTACTGAAAGGACAAAAAAGTCAACCTTTGTCCCCTGAGCGTTATTGAATATTTACATGTTAACAGTTTAACAGGGCCACTGACTTTTATATATATATATATATATATATATATATATATATATATATATATATATATATATATATATATATATATATATATATATACTGTATATATATATATATATATATACATACAAATAATTGATTCATGCACTTCTCCTTTTTTGTTTTTTTGTTGAATAATAATTGATTCATACAATGCTTTTTTTTTTGTAGTTGGGTACTCAAGGTGATGCAAGTCAGGTGATCGGTCCACTAACTGAAGGCCAGAGAAGGAACATTGGAGTAGTCAACTCGCTCTACCGTCTGCAGCTTGCTGTTGCCAAGGTAAGGCGTTACACAAATGATATTAAGATCAATACATTGGATTCTACCCTCCATGCTAGGAAGTGAACAACCCTTCACTTATCAAAACTTTGACTTGACGTTTGTATTTTGTGCAGATCATTTCTAGTTTGGGGACAAACCTGACCGCTCCTGCAGAGGCACTCTCTGCTTCTTTGGAGGTATGAATAAACGAATGAAAGAATTCAACATGGAGTCTTGCAATGAGTTAGCTACCTTGATGAGTGTCCATGTTTGATGGCAATAAAGTAGCGATGTGCCCAAAAAATCGGCCACCGATCAGTATTGGTCAATTTTCATGAAAAAGTCTGTTATCACCTTTTCCGATTATTTAGTTTCAATGCCGTTCACAAACACTGATACCGTCCAGCTCATATTGTATTCATTTTTAGTCTCCTAGCTCAAAAGCTAGAAGCTAATTGTTTATCACAATACACAGTGTGGAACAGCTTCGGTTTATGTAATAATAATCACTTTCATTGCGGCAAAAAAACAGATGGGGCATTTTTTTGTAAAAAAACAAACAAAACAAGGCTGCCTCATGTTAGTGCAGATTTCCTGTCACTTCTCTTGCGGTGCACAACGCAAGTACAAACGGTATCCTCTGTGTCACATGGCCTTTAAAAATGCACAATGTGTTATAAAAAAAATTTCAAAATATGCGCATGACAGATTAAGATCAGATATGGCATATTTATTTTCCATTATAAGCTGTTTTGCCAACTTGATTAAATTTATTCCCTGATTATTGGTTCCCAATCTGAAAATAAAACGTCTGCAACTCAGGATTGGCTTATTTCAGTACAGATAATGTGTGAGTTCATAATCACATTTTACTTGAAATACAATATTTATTTCATTAGATTTAACAATATCATCTGACTGTCGTAGTGTCTACGGAGAACAATGTTGGCCCCCGGAACAAATGTAGTCTATACTTCTGCGCTTTTGACATCAAAGAGCCACTGGGTTAGAAACACTAAAACTAAAACATTATTTTCCTGTTGTGTTTTTCAGGAGTGCCAGGCGCTGATGAGCAGCGCGGTGCAGCCTCTCCTGCAGTCCGTGAGTGACTCAATAGAGGCAATTTTAATCACGCTGCACCAGGAAGACTTCTCAGGGTTAGTCTTTTTCCAATCCCAGACTCTCTTCAATTAATCACAGCTTTTATTTAAGAGGTTTTCACAAAAATAAGACATATGCTATTTAAAATATCAACCATTTTATGTACTACATCTATTATATTTGAAAAAGTGTCATAATGATAGATATAATTTTGCTTTTCAACAAGGGCAGAATACTGAAAACATTTAAGAACGTGGATTTTGATTTTTTACAGGGTAAGAAATAAACAGCCTTTTGTTTATAGTGACCAAAATCGGCTAATCCGCACGTACCAGACATTGATCGGGAACTATTGGGCAGCCCAGGACAGAGTTGGCTCTCTTGGTTGCTTTGTTCGGTCTGTTCCGTGTATAATTTATTGCTAATTTTTTTGGTTTTTCGTTGTGTTTTACTTTCGTAGCTGTATGTAGAGATCTATATTCATTTAGGGGCAGCTAGTTACATCACCTCTGTCCTCTTTTAATGTATTTTACGTCCTTTGTGTTCTGTAATATTTCCCTCTTGTTTTCACCTTTTTTTTTTGTGGAGTTTTTGTATCTGCACTGCAACAACATACTTTTCCCTTGTGGGATAAGTAAAGTTTATCTTATCCTAAGTGGAATTGTTTTTGGAGGCTTTTCACCCCCATTACATTTTTTTACACCTTAATTATTCTTTTTTTTATTACTCTACATAAAATTACCAGACCAGCACTAACAGAGTGCGCCACGGGCGACAATAAGAATCACCGGACAAATTTCCCTTTACATTCTTATCAATTAGGTAATGGGAAGGAGTGAGGAACACGTTTTCATTTGAAGCGCGCGGTCATTTATTTATTGACATTTTACCTGCATTTCTTCACGCAAAACACAGCTCATGTTTGGCTGTGTGGATAAGCATAATATTAATGTGTTATTAATTACATTAAAAGAAAAAAAAACTAACTTTGACGCCTTTTGGTTCTTCCCACAGGGATGGACAGCTTTAAATGAAAGATTTCTGCGACGGGTGTCTTTTCCGTACATAACGAGCTGAGGTTAGGAGTACTTTCTTAAAGGAACAGTACTCACTTGTGTGCTCCGTGGGCATGTAACCAGTCTGTTGGGCTCAAATAGCTTTGATTAAATGAACTTATAAACTTTATTTCAGGTTTATTGTCTGGTTTTATAACTGTTACAAAAAACCTACAATAAAAATTGATTAACTGTTTATATCTTTGTGAGGTTCTTATTGCTGTAAAATTAAGTAATTTTCTTGTATATCGCTAATTGTCCTATTTGTGTGCGTTGCAGGGGGCTGTCCAACACCAGTAAGCCTGATGTTGTCTGCTCGCTCTACATGAAGGAGCTGCAGGGTTTTATATCCAGAGTGATGGCCGACTACTTCAGACACTTTGAGTGCAATGATTTCATCTATGAAAGCACAGAATCCATTGCTCAGAGAGCGATCGAGTTATTCATACGACATGCCAGCCTGTTGCGCCCGTTGGGGGAGGGCGGGAAGATGCAATTAGCGGCTGACTGTGCACAGGTGAGGACTGAAAAAAAAAAAAACGACCTCAAGTTTGAGTTTTTCCACTGCTCACTGCATTAAATTGGGCATTTTGTTGTCTTTAGATGGAGTTGGCTGTGGCTCCGTTATGCAGAAGAGTATCAGATTTGGGAAAAGCTTACAGAATTCTTCGCTCTTTTAGGTACGTAGCCACAAGCGTCACAGGGGGGTCAATTTAATGAAAAATTGTTGATGTCGACATTTGGTGTAGTTTTAAATAATCCTCACCACTGGCATGTCAGATGTGTGGTTGTGTCAAAATCCATACAAAGCAAGGAAAACAAGAAATAAACTGACTTTTACCTTCAAAATGCACCCCATTTATGTTAAGTACAAATGAAAGAAAACAATATTGTCAAACTACTCCTTTATTTTCATCATTTGTGCCAAAATCACAAGAAAATTTAGCAATGGCTAGTTTTGCTTAGGTAAACAACTGCTTATGTCAACATGGGTCAGCTACTCTGAAGGATATCAACCTAAACGGTAGTGCAAATATTTTTTTCCTTTTCATATCAAAACGAATTATCCACTAAATCAGTGGTTCTCAAATGGGGGTACATATACCGCTGGCGATACTTGAAGGTATGCCAAGGGGTACGTGAGATTTTTTTTTTATATTTTAAAAATAGCAACAATTCAAAAATCCTTCATAAATATATTTATTGAATAATACTTTAACAAAATATGAATGTAAGTTCATAAACTGTGAAAAGAAATGCAACAATGCAATATTCAGTGTTGACGGCTAGATTTTTTGTGGACATGTTCCATAAATATTGATGTTAAAGATTTCTTTTTTTGTGAAGAAAAGTTTAAAATTAAGTTCATGAATCCAGATGGATCGCTATTACAATCCACAACGAGGGCACTTTAGGTTGATTACTTCTATGTGTAGAAATTCTTATTTATAATTTAATCACTTGTTTATTTTTCAACAAGTTTTTAGTTATTTTTATATCTTTTTTTTCCCAAATAGTTCAAGAAAGACTGCTACAAATGAGCAATACATTGAACTGTCATACAATTTAATAAATCAGAAAATGATGACATAGTGCTGTATTTTACTTCTTTATCTCCATTTTTTTCAACCTAAAATGCTTTGCTCTGATTAGGGAGTACTTCAATTAAAAAAATGTTCAGAGTGGGTACATCACTGAAAAAAGGTTGAGAACCATTGCACTAAATTGCTAGCAAACAATAAAATGTTAAATACTGAATTTGTAAGAAAATGTTTTATTGGATACAAAAATGTCAACTGCATTACCGTAATGTTTGTGCTCCAGGCCACTGCTGTTTCAGACCAGCAATCTAATCATCAGCAGTTCAGCTGTGGGGGAACTCATTCCTTACAGCACCGTCCTTCACTTCCTGTTTACCAGGGCCCCGTCTGAGCTCAAGTCACCTTACCAGGCATGTACACGCGCACACACTCTCTGAATAACCTGATGGACTTTCCGAGGAGGTGAAAAGTAAAGCATCATGTCTTCCACCCCCAGAGAGCAGAGTGGTCCATCACTAGATACTCCCAGTGGATGGACGCTCATCCCTCAGAGAAAGATCGCGTCACACTTATTAGGTAAGTGTAGGAATCATAAATTGAACTACTCTACTTTTATTCATAGGGAAAAAGTTGTGCGTCAAATTATGTTTTATCTCCTGGTAAAAATGTTTGTATAAAATGGGTGAGGAACACATTATTACATGTTCAAATAAAACTGCAAGGGGAAAAACATATTTACATTTCTAATAACATTAAAACTTTAGTATTGTCACATTGATGTTATTTATTAAATCATAACTTTTTGTAAAGCAACTTTATTCTTGTAAAATTATAAGTTTTGTTGTGATATTAAAAATGTATTAATACATTTGTGAGGAAAAAAGTAGTAGTTATTGAAGCAAAAACATAACATTGCATTATGACCTTATTGATATTTTCTTAACATTTGACTTTACTGTGCTAAAGATATCAGTCTTTCTTTTAATTATTTGATCTTATTTGTATGTTTTTTTTATTGTCAAAAATCATCAATCATGATTTTTATAAATATTGCAACTTTGTAAATTAGTTTTCTTGCAAAGTTCACTTAATTATAACATTTTGTTGGAAAGTTTTTGTATTGCCAATACTAATACTTCTTAATGTAATCCATTTAAAATATTAAGTTGCGAAAAAAAGTTACTATAGGAAAAAAAAAATGTAACATTTACTCACCATATTTTATTTTTCATTTTTTAATATTACTTTACTGTTCTAAAAATATAAGTTTTTTTTAGGCGTTATTCATATAATGGTATCAGTATATTCTCAAATTAATCA
The DNA here is from genome assembly GCF_033978795.1 of Nerophis ophidion. Classification (NCBI taxonomy): domain Eukaryota; kingdom Metazoa; phylum Chordata; class Actinopteri; order Syngnathiformes; family Syngnathidae; genus Nerophis; species Nerophis ophidion. Next base: position 25,252,915 of record NC_084620.1, read on the forward strand.
TTTACTCATTCAATTATAACTTTAAAATATTAATCATTTAAAATATTGCTACTTTGTCTGTGTAAAATTAGAGCTTTTCTTGAAATTATCAGAATTTCTAAATAAGTTTCTGTAATACCAATTGATAATTATCAATACAAATAATACATTCAAAAATAAAGTTGCAAGAAAAAAATATTATTTAGAAAAAATAACATTTTAAATGAAAGGTTTTGACCTTATTTAATATTTTGACTTTACTGTTCTAAAATTATTGTGTTTATTAAAAATGTTTATTTTTATTTTTTTTAACATACTTTATTCTTGTTATAGTTTTTCCCTCATGTTTGAACTTAATTCTTACAATAGTTATGTCGGCTCTTCTTTTCGATGAATGACTTTTGACTCCTGCGTTTCCTGGCGACAGAGGCACTCTGGAGGCGTACGTGCAGTCGGTCAGAGCTCGGCAGGGTAAAGAGTTTGCACCCATCTATCCCATAATGCTCCAGCTGCTGCAGAGAGCCACTAACGATGCTTTGGAAGCCAAAGCCCCAGAATGTTAACACGTGCATAATATCACCTTTTCAAAATGAGAGATATCATTTTTGTGAAGGACAACTTTAACAAATTGTGAATAATATTCACACTATTCAATGAGCGGTCCTTTATGAATGAAACATGTTTGTGTATATTTGCAGTACAACCAAGGAAATTACTGCAAAAACCATGTGTTGCAATAAATGGATACGTACTCTGTATTAAATTACTTAACACTAAATGTATTTTGAATTTTTGTGGAATGAATTACATATATCTTGACATTTGTGTAATTTTATTGGACACAAGCCTGTTTTATAAATTCTATAGTACCATACAGAGGTGATAAATACAGTAAAAGTATTTTCATTATTATTACTTTACATGGGTGTTTTTATTTGACTACAGACACATGGTTTTTTTTCTAAGTTATTTAATTAAATATGATGATGGGTTGTTTATATTTTATTTAACAATATACACTTTTTTTTTTTTTTTTTTTACAATTAACAACAGTACCATACAGAGATTTGTATTTAATTTTATTAATGACAGTATTATACATTGGTGTTTAAACTCAGACAGGCCATTTCCATTGGTTAGGAGGAGGTTCTTCTATCAGTGGTTCCCATGGTTTCCATTCAGCCATCTTTCGTGACAGAGCCAACTCGCACTCGGCCTACACACACACACACACACAATTTTCATCAGTGTATGCGCCACAGACTATGGATGTTGTATCTTTGCAATCATTTGTCAATGATGCGTTTTTAGATTTTACAACTTAGCAGCGGTAGGCCCAAATGTAGTTGCAATAAACATACAGCAGCTAGACTAGATTCATTTGCTGCCAATCAATCAATCAATCAATAGAAACCAATCAGGAGCGTTGTGAACAGTACCTGGAAAATGACCTCTTCAATCTGTCCACCATTGATCTTCTTCTCCAACTCTACAACATCAGCCTCCTGAGAGGAAAACTAATTTCATCGTATTGCAGAGATCAATGATTCTCATAAGCTGGCCGAAAAATACCCCAAAAAGATTTGGAATTATACATTTTATATTTGCTTTATAACTTATAAAGTAGTTCATTACATATGGTATTGAAATTGTTACACACAAAAAAAATATGTATTAAATATTTTCAACACAGATTTTATGGTTTTGGTCCATTTGAGGCCTGTCTTAATACACTGTCAAAATGAACAAAAACAGTTGCACATTAAGCTTTGGAGAATTATGCAAATTAGACGATGACTTCATCCCCTCCCCCAAAAGAATACTGTCATATATAAAACACAGTAGCACCGTATCATAACGGAAGTAATTGAAGGATTTTAATTTACCCTCGGGGATTAATAAAGTATGTGTGATTCTGATATATTTCATAAAGAAAAGGTCGCTAGTTCCTAATGACTTGGGATGAAACCATATGAAAATTTCCTATCACGATTGTTGTAACCCAAATTCTGGCAGTATTGTTGAATGTGCTGAAGTAATATTTATATGCACACTGAAATCTCAGGGTTCCCCCTAAATAAATGATTGCGGCGCAACACCACGGCAAAATTAACACCGCTACACCTTCAAAATAAGTTTTTTTTTACTTGAAAATGTTAAGTTATTAATTGTATGAATGGATATTATATATCTGTTTTTTGACTTGAAAATGTTAAGTTATATATTGTATGAATGGATATTATATATCTGTACTAAGAGAGCACAGCTTGCAGTTAAAAGTGTACAATTGAATATCGTAGTTGCTAAGACACCAATATGTTAATATAAATTTAGTTTGGGCTATGTTTTTTATAATGGGAAAGGACTTTAATGTCTCAATCAATCAATGTTTATTTATACAGCCCTAAATCACAAATGTCTCAAAGGACTGTACAAACCATTACGACATCCTCGGAAGAACCCACAAAAGGGCAAGGAAAACTCCCACACAGTGGGCAGGGAGAATTCACATCCAGTGGGACGCTAGTGACAATGCTGACTATGAGAAACCTTGGAGAGGACCTCAGATGTGGTCAACCCCCCCCCCCCTCTAGGGGACCGAAAGCAATGGATGTCGAGCGGGTCTAACATGATCTCTTGTTTTAATGTTAGCTTTAAAGCTAGCTAGCACCATTCAGTCCGTGGGTTTATCCAAAATGTAGTTATCAATCCCGTTTTTTTAATAATTAAAAAAAATACATTTCCTGCAAAAGTCCCCAGGTAGAAAGATTGGTGTTTTCAGAAAGCCAGTGGAACATTTTCTGTTCATCCGCCACCATTAAAACATGTCTGAGTCTGCAAACTGTTTAGAGCTACTTTAAGATGACCAGCTGTAATATTCACACACACTTGCTCTGCAGTTGAATAAAATGTGTCACTCACCGACTTGACGTAGTCAAACTTCTCGTTTACCAGCTGCTCAGTGTACTTCCTGTAAGCAGCATCTTGCGGCATCGTCTGCAGAGACGCCAGGATCTTGGTGTAAAGGACCTTCAGGCGCTGGAAAACAATCATGCAGGTCACAGGAGTGGAACTCACAGACTTCCTTTTTCGTTCCACTCATTTCTTAATGTGTGTCAACATTGGACAGTTTGCAATAAACCAACAGGAATTGAAAAATCTCAACACATTCTGCATTAAAAACACTCACTTTTGAAAATGTCTACATTTTAGGGAAGAAATAAATGTAAAAATGGGGATTGAACTATTTGGAGTACAACGGGTGGGAAAATATTATTTATAAAATTGTATTAAACCTTGTGCAAGCTTAAAGTTGACTCTACACACGTACTCTTAGGACCCAAAAGGAACCCTCTCATTAAAGTGTGGGCGAGTCAGCGATATTTTTTCCTCTTTTCAATGCTTGACATCTTTTAACAACTTGGTACCCATCTAATCGGTTTGTGCAGGGTGTACCCCGCCTTCTGCCCGAGTGCAGCTGGGATAGGCTCCATCCCCCACGCAAGCCCGAGAGGGACAAGCGGTAGAAAATAGATGCATAGACAGCGACCTAATCATATATAAATCATATAATCATTTATAAATCATTATCATATATATTATTTTGTATATTTTTTTTCATATTGTATGGCCTTATAATATTATAAAAAGTAAATAAATAGGTTGCAGTGTAGGATATTTGTAGTTGGGTATTTTTAGGTCAATATTCCATGACATTGTTTTTGATACAGTAGACATAATGATTATGTTTACAGTGCCTACTGAGAAAGAATGAGAAAGAAATCAGGCAGGACTTGCTTGAATTCACACAAGTCTTATGTACATCTGCCGTGTTATTAACGGCTCAAAATCATTTTCATTGCATTTCGGCGATTTAACGCCATTTTAACTCATTTACGCTCATCAAAGCTCTGAGAATGATGCTCATGGTTTTATGGGGCCCACTGGTGGTTAAATGACGCAAGGGACGTACTGTGTGTGTCTTACCTCATGTGGATGTTGGGATACTGCCAGTCCGACCAGGCCGGTAGTCTGTGAAAGATAGTCAGGACCAGTGTTAAAATTAGAAAAAATGCAATACAAGTCTACACACAACAAATCACAATTTAAAAAGTAAATTAAGTTTTGTGGTGATTACAGAAAAAAAAATCATATAATTGAAATAATTGCGCAGAAAATAACTTTACCCACTCAGTTAAAAGGGAAGTGTATAAATTTGTGTAAAAAGGTGAAATAATTTTATTTTGGACAACAGCATAGCTGTAATTGATCAAAATAAAGAAATAAAAGTGAAGCACTGTAAACACTTTGCGGATGTACCGTACTGGATACAATGTATTGCAACATCAATAATAAACAGTCAATATGGCAACATATTATACTATGAAAACTATTTTAAACTAAAGTTTTTTTTTTTTAACAATGCAAGGAGGACAGCAGTGGAACCTGAGCTACGGTTACAGAGTTCCGGTCAGACAGGTTTGAAGGGAACACATTTTTGTTGTTGTTTTGCACAGGCGAGAGAACAACTGGGATGTAAACAACTGCTCCATCCTTACTGTAAGTTGCTGAATGTCATTAAAACAGTGATTAACTCCCTCTTTTCACACGTCCTTCCTTACGCGCTGCAACATCACCAATGTCCTCTATACTTAGTTTTGAAAGCATACTGTGTGCTCAAATATGTGCCTATGAAGCCCATAGCTGTGTTGGTGACGAGCACATCACGAGAACATTAGTGTATAAACATGAGAATATTAGTTTATAATCAAGAGAATATTAGTGTATAATCATAAGAACATTAGTGTAAAATCATGAGAATATTAGTGTATACACATGAGAATATTAGTGTATAAACATGAGAACATTAGTGTATAAACATGTGAATATTAGTGTATAAACATGAGAACTTAAGTGTATAATCATGAGAATATTAGTGTACAAACATGAGAAAATAAGTGTATAAACATGTGAATATTAGTGTATAAACATGAGAATATTAGTGTATAAACATGAGAACTTTACTGTATAATCATGAGAATATTAGTGTATAAATATGAGAACTTCAGTGTATAGTCATGAGAATATTCAGGGTTTCCCACACATTCATTTATTTGTGGCGGCCCGACACGAAAGAAATACGGCCGCCACAAATAAAATTAAAATAAAAAAATAATAAATAAATAAACTTTTTATTTAATTTTTTTTCCGGCTATTGACTCGCTCGACCGCTCATAAAAGCAATGGGACTCTTTCTGTGAATGGAACATGTAGTTACATATTATATAAATATGTAAATATTATATAAATATTTACATAAAGTGTTGTAATTATATTCAAACTCCGCGTTCTTCTTGCTCATCGCCGCCGCCGCTGCCTCCAAATGCGGTTGCGCATTTTGCAAATTGCGCGCCATTACTATTGTGCTTACAACATAAACATGGGAATATTAGTACATAAACATGACAAACGTCCATGTAGCCGGCGAGGCGATATGCTCGCTAAAGCGGTCACTTTGAACGGTGCAGTTAATTTACCTAACGCCACTTTACTGGATGATAATAAGGCAGTACGTACATGTGTTTAGAATGAGTAACAAGTAACAAAAAGCCTTGACCTCTACTCGTACCTTTTTCAGAAGACCTGCCATGGTCTTGTCACGCCAAATGTCTTCCCTTCTACAAACACCTTTCCCCCCATTTACTTCCGGGGTCACAATTAATACAGACGTTTTGTTAACGCTATATTATAAAAATATAACGCTTTATTATAAAAATAAAGATGTTTTGTTAACGCTATATTGTAAAAAAATAAAACAATTTTTTTACAAAAAAATAAAACAATTTTTTTACAAACACAAGTTATGGGATGAGGTAAGCGGAAACGTAAGAAAACGTGACCCCGGAAGTAAATGCGTCATCCCATAGCTGGTGTTGGTAAATAGTTTTATTTTTTTTAATTTTTTTTATGATATACAAAGTGTTTTTTATAATCAACAAAACTTCTATATTTTTATAATATAGCGTTATATTTTTATAATATAGCGTTAACAAAACGTCTGTATTAATCATGACCGTGGACATAAATTGGGGGGGTTCGTAGGGGAGAAGAAATTTGGCGTGACAGTCTTTACACCGGACAGCCCGTGCTTGGATTTCTGGCGACTGCTTATGACGTCATGAAATCGTCAATCCTAAGGGTGTTATTTAAATGTTGCGTTTACTAAAGTCGGAAATGGAAAAGACTGCGTGGTTGCACAGCTGCAGTGTGCGTTGTACTGTACAGTTATTTTCCAGTTTTACAGTTATTTGGGTAAACATGGAAAATGTAAAAAAAAATATGAACGTTCCGGTCTTTATTAGTTTTGATGTGGTCTCATCTGACTAATTGGCATCTTTTTATTTTATTTTGTCTCACAATTTTTCTGGTATATGTATCTATTTTTAATGTTGATATACAGGTGCTGGTCATATTATTAGAATATCATGAAAAAGTTGATTTATTTCATTAATTCCATTTAGAAAGTCAAACTTGTAGAATGTATACATTCATTCCAAACAGACTGATACATTTCAAGTGTTTTTTGCCAAAAAGGAGATGATTATAGCTGACAACCAATGAAAATCCTAAATTCTACATCTCAGAAAATTAGAATATGGTGAAAAGGTCAGATATTGAAGACACCTGGTGCCACACTCTAATTAGCTAACTAACTCAAAACACCTGGAACACTTTAAATGGTTTCTCGTTTTGATTCTGTATGACACACAATCATGGGGAAGACTGCTGACTTGACAACTGTCCAAAAGATGACCATTGATACTTTAAAGGAGAGCAGGACACAAAAGGTCATTGCCAAAGAGGTTGGATGTTCCCACAGCTCTGTGTCCAAGCACATTAATAGAGAGGCGAAGGGAAGATAAAGATGTGGTAGAAAAAAGTGTACAAGCAAGAGGGATAACCGCGCCCTGGAGAGGATTGTCAAACAAAACCGATTCAAAAATGTGGGGGAGATCCACAAAGAGTGGACTGCAGCTGGAGTCAGTGCTTCAAGAACCACCACGCACCGACGTACGCAAGATATGGGCTTCAGCTGTCGCATTCCTTGTGTAAAGCCACTCTTGAATAAGAGACGTCAAAAGCGTCTCGCCTGGGCTCAAGACAAAAAGGACTGAACCGCTATTGAGCTGTCCAAAGTTATGTTTTCAGATGAAAGTACATTTTGTATCTCCTTTGGAAATCAACGTCCCAGAGTCTGGAGGAAGACAGGAGAGGCCCAGAATCCACGTTGCCTTAAGTCCAGTGTCAAATTTCCACAATCGGTAATGGTCTGGGATGCCATGTCATCTGCTGGTGTTGGTCCACTGTGTTTCCTGAGGTCTAGGGTCAATGCAGCAGTCTAGCAGGAAGTTTTAGAACACTTTATGCTGCCTGCCGCGGACCAATTTTATGGAGGTGAGGATTTCATTTTCCAACATGACTTGGCACCTGCACACAGTGCCAAATCTACCAGTACCTGGTTTAAGGACCATGGTATCCCTGTTCTTGATTGGCCTGCAAACTCACCTGACCTTAACCCCATAGAAAACCTATGGGGTATTGTGAAGCGGAAGATGCGAGATGCCAGACCCAACAATGCTGAAGGCCACTATTAAAGCAACCTGGGCTCTCGTAACACCTGAGGAGTGCAACAGACTGGTCGACTCCATGCCACGCCGTATTGCTGCAGTAATTCAGGCAAAAGGAGCTGCAACTAAGTATTGATTGCCGTACATGCTGAAACTTTCCATCTTCATACTTTTCAGTTGGCCCACATTTCTAAAAAATATTTTTTGGTACTAGTCGTAACTAATATTCTAATTTTCTGAGATACTGAATTTGGGATTTTCAGTAATTGTCAGTACTAATCATCAAAATTTAAAGAAATAAACATTTCAAATATATCAGTATGTGTGTAATGAATTGATATAATATGTAAGTTTCACGTTCTGAATATAATTACTGAAATCAACTTTTTCCATCCATCATCTTCCGCTTGTCCGAGGTCGGGTCGCGGGGGCAGCAGCCTAAGCAGGGAAGCCCAGACTTCCCTCTCACCAGCCACTTCGTCTAGCTCTTCCCGGGGGATCCCGAGGCGTTCCCAGGCCAGCCGGGAGACATAGTCTTCCCAACGTGTCCTGGGTCTTCCCCGTGGCCTCCTGCCGACTGGACGTGCCCTAAACACCTCCCTAGGGAGGCGTTCGGGTGGCATCCTGACCAGATACCCGAGCCACCTCATCTGGCTCCTCTCGATGTGGAGAAGCAGCTGCTTTACTTTGAGTTCCTCCCAGATGGCAGAGCTTCTCACCCTATCTCTAAGGGAGAGCCCCGCCACCCGGTGGAGGAAACTCATTTCGGCCGCTTGTACCCGTGATCTTATCCTTTCGGTCATGACCCAAAGCTCATGACCATAGGTGAGGATGGGAACGTAGATCGACCGGTAAATTGAGAGCTTTGCCTTCCGGCTTAGCTCCTTCTTCCCCACAACGGATCGATACAACGTTCGCATTACTGAAGACGCCGCACCGATCCGCCTGTCGATCTCACGATCCACTCTTCCCCCACTCGTGAACAAGACTCCTAGGTACTTGAACTCCTCCACTTGGGGCAGGGTCTACTCCTCAACCCGGAGATGGCACTCCACCCTTTTCCGGGCGAGACCCATGGACTCGGACTTGGAGGTGCTGATTCTCATTCCGGTCGCTTCACACTCGGCTGCGAACCGATCCAGTGAGAGCTGAAGATCCCGGCCAGATGAAGCCATCAGGACCACATCATCTGCAAAATTCAGAGACCCAATCCCGCGGCCACCAAACCGGAACCCCTCAACGCCTTGACTGCGCCTAGAGATTCTGTCCATAAAAGTTATGAACAGAATCGGTGACAAAGGACAGCCTTGGCGGAGTCCAACCCTCACTGGAAACGTGTCCGACTTACTGCCAGCAATGCGGACCAAGCTCTGACACTGATCATACAGGGAGCGGACCGCCACAATAAGACAGTCCGGTACCCCATACTCTCTGAGCACTCCCCACAGGACTTCCCGAGGGACACGGTCGAATGCCTTCTCCAAGTCCACAAAGCACATGTAGACTGGTTGGGCAAACTCTCATGCACCCTCAAGAACCCTGCCGAGAGTAAAGAGCTGGTCCACAGTTCCACTACCAGGACGAAAACCACACTGTTCCTCCTGGATCCGAGGTTCAACTAGCCTCCTCTCCAGTACACCTGAATAAACCTTACCGGGAAGGCTGAGGAGTGTGATCCCAAGATAGTTGGAAGACACCCTCCGGTCCCCCTTCTTAAAGAGAGGGACCACCACCCCGGTCTGCCAATCCAGAGGTACCGCCCCCGATGTCCACGCGATGCTGCAGAGTCTTGCCAACCAAGACAGCCCCACAGCATCCAGAGCCTTAAGGAACTCCGGGCGGATCTCATCTACCCCCGGGGCCTTGCCGCCGAGGAGCTTTTTGACTACCTCCGCAACCTCATCCCCAGAAATAGGAGAGTCCACCACAGATTCCCCAGGCACCGCTTCCTCAAAGGAAGACGTGTTGGTGGGATTGAGGAGATCTTCGAAGTATTCCTTCACAACATCCGCAGTCGAAGTCAGCAGAACACCATCTGCACCATACACGGTGTTGATAGTGCACTGCTTCCCCTTCCTGAGGCGGCGTATGGTGGTCCAGAATCGCTTCGAAACCGTCCGGAAGTCGTTTTCCATGGCTTCCCCGAACTCTTCCCATGTCCAAGTTTTTTCCTCCGCGACCGCTGAAGCTGCACACCGCTTGGCCCGTCGGTACCCGTCCACTGCCTCCGGAGTCCTATGAGCCAAAAGAACCCGATAGGACTCCTTCAGCTTGACGGCATCCCTCACTGCTGGTGTCCACCAACGGGTTCTGGGATTACCGCCACGACAGGCACCAACAACCTTGCAGCCACAGCTCCAATCAGCTGCCTCGACAATAGAGGCTCGGAACATGGTCCACTCGGACTCAATGTCCCGCACCTCCCTCGTGACATGTTCAAAGTTCTCCCGGAGGTGTGAATTGAAACTCTCTCTGACAGGAGACTCTGCCAGACGTTCCCAGCAGACCCTCACAATGCGCTTGGGCCTACCAGGTCTGTCCGGCATCCTCCCCCACCATCGCAGCCCACTCACCACCAAGTGGTGATCGGTAGAAAGCTCCGCCCCTCTCTTCACCCGAGTGTCCAAAACATGAGGCCGCAAATCCGATGACACAATTACAAAGTCGATCATGGAACTGCGGCCTAGGGTGTCCTGGTGCCAAGTGCACATATGGACACCCTTATGTTTGAACATGGTGTTCGTTATGGACAATCCGTGACGAGCACAAAAGTCCAATAACAAAACACCACTCGGGTTTAGATCCGGGCGGCCATTCTTCCCAATCACGCCTCTCCAGGTTTCACTGTCGTTGCCAACATGAGCGTTGAAGTCCCCCAGTAGGACAAGGGAATCGCCCGGGGGAGCACTTTCCAGTACTCCCTCGAGTGTACCCAAAAAGGGTGGGTACTCTGAACTGCTGTTTGGTGCGTAAGCACAAACAACAGTCAGGACCCGTCCCCCCACCCGAAGGCGGAGGGAAGCTACCCTCTCGTCCAATGGGTTGAACTCCAACGTGCAGGCTTTGAGCCGGGGGGCAACGAGAATTGCCACCCCAGCCCGTCGCCTCTCACTGCCGGCAACGCCAGAGTGGAAGAGAGTCCAGTCTCTCTCGAGAGAACTGGTTCCAGAGCCCTTGCTGTGCGTCGAGGTGAGTCCGACTATATCCAGCCGAAACTTCTCTACCTCACGCACTAGCTCAGGCTCTTTCCCCCCAGTGAGGTGACATTCCACGTCCCAAGAGCTAGCTTATGTAACCGAGGATCGGACCGCCAAGTGCCCTGCCTTCGGCTGTCGCCCAGCTCACAATGCACCCGACCTCTATGGCCCCTCCTATGAGTGGTGAGCCCATTGGAGGGATGACCCACGTTGCCTCTTCGGGCTGTGCCCGGCCGGGCCCCATGGGGACAGGCCCGGCCACCAGGCGCTCGCTATCGTGCCCCAACTCCGGGCCTGGCTCCAGAGCGGGGCCCCGGTGACCCGCGTCCGGGCAAGGGAAATCTGAGTTCATTTTGTTGTAATTCCATAGAAGTCTTTGAGCTGCTCTTTGTCTGCTCACTCACCTAGGACCTGTTTGTCTTGGGAGACCCTACCAGGGGGCATGAAAGCCCCCAGACAACATAGTTCCTAGGATCATTGGGACACGCTAACTCCTCTACCACGGTAAGGTAGCAGCTCAGAGAGGAGATCAACTTTTTCATGATATTCTAATATGAACAGCACCTGTATAGTCTGCACTCGCTTTCATGTCCTCCCCGTGACTGCGAGGATTCCCTCCGGATACTCCGGCTTCCGCTCAAAGACATGCACCTGGGGATAGGTAGATTGGCAACACTAAATTGGCTTAAGTGTGTGAATGTGAGTGTGAATGTTCTCTGTCTATTTGTATTGGTCCTGTGACGAGGTCGCGACTTGTCCAGGGTGTACACCGCCTAACGCCCAATTGTAGCTGAGATAGGCATCAGCGCCCACCACGACCCCAAAAGGGAATAAGACAATATGACAATATTTCTATACTTCATCTGTTCTCTACTTTACTACAAGTTACTCCTCAGTGTGTCCAACCAGCAGTGCACATTTACCATTTTGAATGATTTGCGGGCAACATAGTGAGCGCTCTTCCTTTGTGTTTAAATAATGCAAAATGCATTGTGTGTGTGAATAAAAACAGACCACTTTGAAAAAATTATGTTTTTGAAGTTTATAATGTACCTAAGCAAACACGCACACTCTTTGGAACAGTACAGCAGATAGACAAATTGCTTTGATGGTTTCGATGAACATCACATTCTTTAACAGCTTGCCACAGTACGGCACTAATTACAGTAACTTGTTTTACTGATAGGCAGTGTTGTTTAAAGACTATGTCATAAGGTCTGGTAGAAAAAGGACATACAGCTATGGTTCATAATGAAGTACAAAAATATATTACAAATCTCAAGTATTTACAAAGACGGCTTCTCACTTCAAATGTGTCTACTATTACTCTGTAGTTTTCTACTTCCAGTAAACATCTCCCTAGTTATCTGTTGTTAATAAGCACCTAATAGACGTGGCTTCATCAAGCCATGGAAACACGTCCCTAAACTCAGAGAGCGTCACCTAACAGAGAACAAGAAGTTGAAAGACCAACTTCTTCGTCAGTGGTTTGATTTCAGAACTGACAATTCTTTGGAACCACTTAAAAGATCATCCTGTGTGAAAATAAAAGAAGAGCGACAGTTTTAACATTAAAATCAAGTACTTTGAATACAGTTCTGTCTCATGCAGATGAATGCACGCACCTGCAAATATTAGGGTCCAGGAGTACAGCTGTATCGGTCGGTAGCTTGGACAGATGCACAATCTTGGTCTTCTGCTGCTGTCGGTCACTCTCATTCACCCAAACATCTGGAAGTCTGATAAAAATACAGTTATTAATCAATACTCGTTAATATTTATCACATACTATGACTAACTCCTGTCTGTGTAATGTATTCAACATTTAAAAAGGGGATATTTCTTCGAGAGTATGTGTAATTAAAGGGGAACATTATCACCAGACCTATGTAAGCGTCAATATATACCTTGATGTTGCAGAAAAAAGACCATATGTTTTCTTAACCGATTTCCGAACTCTAAAAGGGTGAATTTGGCGATTTAAATGCCTTTCAATTGTTCGCTGTCGGAGCGATGACCTTTCACCTGTGACGTCACAATGGGAAGCAATCCACCATTTTCTCAAACACATTACACACACAAGTCAAATCAGCTTTGTTATTTTCCGTTTTTTCGACTGTTTTCCATACCTTGGAGACATCATGCCTCGTCGGTGTGTTGT
>NC_084620.1:25270879-25380879 GCF_033978795.1 Nerophis ophidion
AATTTCTCATTTATCAGGAATGACTCCAACAAAAGAGCAGCGGAGGAACTATTATAAGGCGGACACCTACTGAACATCTTTCCCTAGCAGAAACACCACAGTGGAACCAAGTCCAGACCCTTTCTGGAAGTTTGGTTCGATTGCAAGGACTGGAGGTTGAGATGAGTGCCACTCATTCTACTCAGACTTTGAACTGGCCAACCAGTAAATGTCCTGAGGTGATGTTCCGCATTTCAAGAACTACATTGGGGCCCTGTCCACACAAAGTTTGGGTTTTGTTATTTTTCAAATTACAAGGCATACTTTTGCAGGTTGGTTTATTTAGGCTTTCAATCTTGGAGAGGAGTAGCTCGTTTGGAGCTTTAGGCTACATGCTAATGCTAGTTTTGATGCACTCGTTCTTCTAGCTTGACAATGTGGTGGTATTTTTAAAAATATGTGTGTATTATTATTATTATTAATAATTTTCTATGTGCCTGTGCTGCACTTTTAGTTGATGTTAATGAGGTTTTGTTGCCATAGAGCTATTAGCAGTAACTGCAGCACAAACACTGCTTTCTTGTTCACCATTGTTGTTGATATCAGCTATTGCGTGCAGTTCTCTCTTTTATATATGGTCACGTGACGACAAAAAGTCGCTGTTTGCTTGTCCACACGACAACAACAGGTGCCGTTATCAGTCTTTCCCACTCTGGGGAAAAACGTTTCATGCAATAACCTACTATTCCCACCTAAAAACAATCCTGTGTGGACAGGGCCTGGGACAGAGACTGACACCCAATGCACTCACTACACACAAATCAGTGTATCATAGAGATAAAAAGACTATAAACAATCCACTAAGTACGAAAGCCTTCATTTGACGTTGACACAAGATAGTTGTGTCATAATTAACACAATCGTCTCTGCACCGTTTACCAAAGACAAATCAGCTTTGTGCTATACAAATGGATCGACTGGTAGTATACCAAAAAAATCTAGAAAATTTGCAGTGTAACGTAAGGCATACAAAAGCTTGAGGGCAATTTCACCCAAATCTGGCTAGGTTGAGGTGGACTCGTGTGGGTACGCCATGTTCCAATGCTGCAATTTAGCGGCTATATTCCAGATGGTTTGATATGTGCGAGTGCTCTGTACTATGTTTAAGCACGGTTAGAAAAGGTTGATTAAGTTACAAACTGCCAATTCTTACATAAGTAATAGCATTTGTCTATAATCCGTGTAATTGTTCATCCTGACAGTTCTTATGCTGCCCCCTTGCATAATGGAAAGAAACAAGACAGCATTAAAGAAAGTTGAAAACAGTAAGTGATGACATGTAAATAAATGTATGGCGAGGATAAAAATAATATAATCAAAATGCAAAAATAAAGCAAAAAAAAAGCTCCACAAGTACATACGTAGTGAGCGTCGATGTTTATTTTTGAGCTTTCTTCTCTTGTTGAGTCCAGCCTTTGATGGAGACTCCTCCTTCACTTTGCCATGACTGGAAACCTTGGATGAACTTTGCGAGCTGAAATGAGTGGGAACGTGACGTGCCAGCCCACCTTGAGAGGCAAATGTGGCAGTGCAGCCACCAACAACACACTGCATATACACAGACACACACACAAGATTCAGAGGGGCAGGCCAAGTTATGCAGTGGTGCCCATCTCTTTCATCTGGGAATTGTGTGTCACCTTGAAGGGTTTGTCGCCGCTGTGCGTCAGCATGTGTCTCTGCAGCCAGCTTTGACTGGTGGATGGCGTGTTATACACCTTACATCCTTTCCAGAGACACACAAACACCTGTGTGGAGTACGCAGCAGACACAAATAGTCATTATTTGCAGACATGCGTAGTTTAAAATCATCATATGTTTAGTTCTAAAAGTACCAGTACGGTCGGAAAAACAGCTTGACTTTATATGATTGTGTTTCATTGTATCCATAAACCACATCCAATTGTATTCACAATCTGCAAAGTATGATAAAATACTGTATAAACATCACAAAATGCCACACATTCAGTCGGCCATTTTGAAAATTCAGCACCGAATATTTTCGGCAATTTCCATAGCATCTAAGTCACTGAAGGAACGCTTTTGCACTCTGACCATATCAGCAGAGCGATCATATTGGAAATACGCAAAAATTGGAAAGAGATGTGCTGCCTATCATTTACAATCCTTATGTAAGACAAGAACACATACATTTTGCTTTTTAATGCATTTGAATAATACTGTGACGCCTGACAGTATCTAACAAAAACTTGGTGAGTATTTGTTTCCACCACTTTGGCATTGGCCGGGTCTGAAAACAAACTACATTTCCCGGAATCCTCTGCGCAGCGCAGGGCGCCAAGTTAGGGGATCGGAACGCCGTAAGCAGGAAGTGAATTGTGTTTGTAGTCAATTAGAGGAATTGTATTTTTAGACATTTCCTGAAAAATGTCATCAAAATCTATAAATAACTATTTAAGTAATGTTGCTAACAAAAAGACAAATCCTGGCATAACATAACCTCTTTGGTGGAGGTAAAAGAGTCTGCGTTCCGCAAACCAATACTTCCATCTCAAGCGTTTCCAAGGCGACACAACCTGCCGGTCACATTTTACCGCACAGAGGTAATTACCCGAAATCTGTTCAACGCAGGAAATATGAGGAATCTGAAAAACTACTTGGTCCATGGTTCTCGCCCGGAAAAGGGTGGAGTGCCATCTCCGGGTTGGGGAGGAGACCCTGCCCCAAGTGGAGGAGTTCAAGTACCTAGGAGTCTTGTTCACGAGTGAGGGAAGAGTGGATCGTGAGATCGACAGGCGGATCGGTGCGGCGTCTTCAGTAATGCGGACGTTGTACCGATCCGTTGTGGTGAAGAAGGAGCTGAGCCGGAAGGCAAAGCTCTCAATTTACCGGTCGATCTACGTTCCCATCCTCACCTATGGTCATGAGCTTTGGGTCATGACCGAAAGGATAAGATCACGGGTACAAGCGGCCGAAATGAGTTTCCTCCGCCGTGTGGCGGGGCTCTCCCTTAGAGATAGGGTGAGAAGCTCTGCCATCCGGGAGGAACTCAAAGTAAAGCCGCTGCTCCTCCACATCGAGAGGAGCCAGATGAGGTGGTTCGGGCATCTGGTCAGGATGCCACCCGAACGCCTCCCTAGGGAGGTGTTTAGGGCACGTCCAACCGGTAGGAGGCCACGGGGAAGACCCAGGACACGTTGGGAAGACTATGTCTCCCGGCTGGCCTGGGAACGCCTCGGGATCCCCCGGGAAGAGCTAGACGAAGTGGCTGGGGAGAGGGAAGTCTGGGTTTCCCTGCTTAGGCTGTTGCCCCCGCGACCCGACCTCGGATAAGCGGAAGATGATGGATGGATGGATGGATGAAAAACTACTTGATAAATCCTCAATGCATCCATCTATATTTCCACTGCTTGCTTCTCTCAATGTCGCAGGCAGGCTAGAGCCTATTAAGATGCACTTGGGCGGAAGACAGCGTACACCCTGGACAAGTCGCCATCTCATAAACTGTCATCCAGAAATTATATTTGAAGCCAAACATTACTTTTGTGAGGTATTGTCAATGTTAAAAGGTAAATTATTAACTTTTCTGAAAATAAGCATTTTCCAGACTGATATAAATGTGTCCACTGCAGAGGACACCGCTTGTCAGAAAGTAATAGTTGAAAGACACTAAAGTGAACATTATCGTTTTACACTGGATGTTTTCATTGTCACTTTAAAGACACTCAACTGTAGGGGTTTCCTTTTGTATTTGCTTGAAACAGTCGATGTCCCAGAATTATTTGGACTTAAAAATTATGTTTGTAGTAAAATATAAGATTAGAACATATGTGTTCAATTACAATAAGTGTGTTTATCCTAAACATTCCTGCCACTTCATTTTACACACTATGGCATTTTTAAGCCTTTTTGTACATATGCCACAATAATATTGTACCGTGGCCTCAATACCATGATAATATTGTACAGTTACATTCCTACGTGACTGGCGTCCTCATTACTCTCAAAATGGTTCAGGAATCTCTGTGAGATATATACTATTTTCATCATATCTACTTTTTCGCAAACTTCGGAAGTCTTTTAGTGTCATAAATCAGATATATATGATAAAAGCTTCCAAATAGAGGCAACTTGTTTTTCCACTCTACTGGTACATCCTCTAAGTACTATAGCAGAATACAAATATGTAAATGCAAACAATAGGATTTGAAAAAACAAAAATTAAAGACTTACTCCTCCCTGCTGACCGTCTACATGTGTGGCTCGGATGTGATCCGCCAAATCAGGGCTATTGGCAAAGTGCAGCTGGCAGCGATCCCAACAGCACGTGTAGCTCGACTTGCCATTCACTGGCACGGTGCCGTGGCCCCCCACTATGCCGCCGCCATTAATGTTGAGCATGGCTGGCGTGGAACGGCCGCTTGACGCTGTGCTCTCCATGTCCATTAGGGTGCTGCTGATACTGAGGCACAAACATACCAATGTGGTAAAAGAGAATATCAGTCCTACGTCCAAGGTAATAGTTGGTGTATGTTGTTCTTTTGACCAAAACAATACTTGATAATGAATCAACAATGCCTCCGCTGCTAGCAGGAAATTAGTGCATTCCTTTCTGCCTCAATTGACATACAGTAAGTCAATACCATGCAGTTATTTACTGTGTACTATTGCGTGTAGATTTAGGCAATGTTCACACTTCAGGGTGGGATGTACGATGTGGATTTTTTTTTTTGTTAAATAAAATCATTTTAGTGGCCATTTACATTACAATTTTTTTTTAAATATTTCTAATGTGAATGCAATCTGACCCGCATGTGGACATGACGTTGCACACATTGCAATATTTACGGAAGTAAACATGGCTTCCACTGGCACATTTGTGACAATTTCAAAGATTTTGTGCAATCAAAGTGAACAGTTTCTGAACCTAATTACTGTGAGAAGAAAATTAAGAAGGACCAACAAAACAATACACAGCAATACCATAACAATGCAATCAAATTCCAAAACCAAAGCTGACCCAGCAACACTCAGAACTGCAATAAACAGAGCAATTGAGAGAAGACACAAACACGACACAGAACAAACCAAAAGTAGTGAAACAAAAATTATATATTATCAACAACAGTATCAATATTAGTTATAATTGATTAAAAATCCCTCATTGACATTATCATGAGACATTTATAAAAATAAGTGGAAAAAAAGTATTTGGTCACTTCAAACAAGATCTCTGGCTCTCACAGACCTGTAAATTCTTCTTTAAGAAGCTCTTCTGTCCTCCACTCGTTACCTGTATTAATGGAACCTTTTTTAACGCGTTATCTGTATAAAAGACACCTGTCCACAGCCTCAAACAGTCAGACTCCAAACTCCACTATGGCCCAGACCAAAAAGCTGTCGAAGGCCACCAGGAAAAGAATTGTAGACCTGCACCAGACTGGGAAGAGTGAATCTACAATAGGTAGGCAGCTTGGTGTGAAAAAATCAACTGTGGGAGAAATTATCAGAAAATGGAAGACATACAAGACCACTGATAATCTCCCTCGATCTGGGGCTCCACGCAAGATCTCATCCCGTGGGGTCAAAATGATCATGAGAACCGTGAGCAAAAATCCCAGAACCACAATGACCTGCAGAGAGCTGGAACCAAAGTAACAAAGGTTACCATCAGTATCATACTACGCCGACAGGGAATCAAATCCTGCAGTGCCAGATGTGTCCCCCTGCTTAAGCCAGTGCATGTCCAGGCCTGTCTGAAGTTTGCCAGAGAGCACATGGATGATACAGCAGAGGATTGGGAGAATGTCATGTGGTCAGATGAAACCAAAATATAACTTTTTGGTATAAACTCAACTCGTCGTGTTCCGAGGAAGAAGAATACTGAGTTGCATCCCAAGAACACCATACCTACTGTGAAGCATGGGGGTGGAAACATCATGCTCTGGGGCTGTTTTTCTGCTAAGGGGCAGGACGACTGATCCGTGTTAAGGAAAGAATGAATGGGGCCATGTATCGTGAGATTTTCAGTGGAAGATGAAACGTGGCTGGGTCTTCCAGCATGACAATGATCTCAAACACACCGCCTGGGCAACGAAGGAGTGGCTCCGTAAGAAGCATTTGAAAGTCCTGGAGTGGCCTAGCCAGTCTCCAGACCTCAACCCCATAGAAAATCTGTGGAGGGAGTTCAAAGTCCCTGTTGCTCGGCGAAAGACCCAAAACATCACTGCTCTCAAGAAGATCTGTATGGAGGAATGGGCCAAAATACCAGCTACTGTGTGTGAAAACCTGGTAAAGACCTATAGTAATCGTTTGACCTCTGTTATTGCCAACAAAGGTTATGGGGGGGGGGATAGTCATCATTGTCGACGTCCCACTGGGGTGAGTTTTTCCTAGCCCTTATGTGGGCCCTACCGAGGATGTCGTTGTGGTTTGTGCAGCCCTTTGAGGCACTTGTGATTCAGGGCTATATAAATAAACATTGATTGATTGATTGATATTACAAAGTAATATACCCGATTTATAGCCACAAACGAAAAAGGCCTGGGTCGAATAAAAACAATTCGGAATTGCAGTGTTCACACGGACATGAAAAAAATCCAATACAGGTCGCATATGGGCAAAAAAAATCGGAATTGACCAGCAGTGTGGACAAGTGTATAGTATGCATACTATTGGGGAACTGGATAGAACGCAACAGGACTGTTCAGTTTTTCTTAGAAGACATTTCGCCTCACATCCGAGCAGGCTTTATCAGTTCATACTCAAAGAAGAGATAGGCTTTAGCGGATCCTGTACCATGCCCTCAGACTAGAGCATTAACTGATGAAGCCTGCTCGGATAAGAGACGAAACGTCTTCAAAACAATCTGTACAATCCAGTTATAATTGAGTCAATGCCCAGAGAATACAAAGACCTGGATAAATGAAAATATTCACAAGCAGAGAATACAAAGACCTGGATAAATGAAAATATTCACAGGCATAGTAATTGTACTTTTAAATATATGTTTTTGCCATATTTACTGTCCAATTACTTAGCTATAAAACCAATGTCAGCTATCGGATGTTTGAATTTTCCTCGGGATCATTCACGTAACCATCTACCCAGGAATAACATTTGGATTTCAGAAGTGGGGCTGACAAAACCGGCTTGGGTACAGAAGGTTTGGTTTGAAGAGATTTTTATGCATGTTTCGGAGTGATATGAATAGGAAACAAATATATTTTTGTGCGAAATAAAACATTAACAGAAAGAAATAACATCACTCTGTTTATTTAAGATTTCATTATGATTTAGTTTAATGTGTACCTTGTATGTCGTAACTGGGAATCAAACCTTGTCCACTGGAACAAAAGACTTACTTAAATCATTGAGCAACCAAGAATAGCCAGTCTGTGTTTTTTTTTTCCCCTTAGCCTAAGTCTTAGTCAACAGCATAACTACCTTGCACTTGGCTCGTTTGGATCTTTAGTCTAACTTGTCCGTAGCTCATATTGATGTGTGGCCGCCAGTTCGCTCTTATACCGCATATTACAACAGCTGAGTGCTACATGTCATTATTGACAAATAGGCAGCCCCATAAACCCAAACAATGAGTTGTGGGCGATCTAGAAGGACAAATTTCAGCCTGAAAAGCAGTTTTCCGCCTTGCACTGTTTGACTTGTCTCCAATTAATAGCGTAATTTTTTCTGGGGGACGTTAAGAAGTGCACGGGACTATCCATCCATCCATTTTCTACCGCTTATTCCCTTTGTGGTCGCGGGGGTGCTGGAGCCAATCCCAGCTGCATTCGGGCGGTAAACGGGGTACACCCTGGACAACTCGCCACCTCATCGCAGGGCCAACACCAATGGACAACATTCACACACGAGGGCCAATTTAGTTTTGCCAATCAACCTATCCCCAGGTGCATGTCTTTGGAGGTGGGAGGAAGACGGAGTACCCGGAGGGAACCTACGCAGTCACGGAGTGTACATGAAAACTCCACACAGAAAGCCTCAGAGCTCAGAATCGAACCCAGGACCTCTCTATCCTCCCAAATTACCGCAAATGCTTTCAAGTAACAGCACCTCTGCTGGTTGCAACTAAGCAATCCAGTCCTTTGTGCCTTTATAAAATAATGATAGCATAGAACAGGGGTGTCAAACTCAAATACAGAGTGGGCCAAAATTTAAAACTGAACAAAGCTGCGGGCCAAGGTTGAACAAATTAACCTTTTAATAGGGACCCAAACAAGTTTTGCATTGAATATTAAACAAGCAAGGCTTATATAATTTTATAGTCACATGCAAAATCGAGTTTCAAATTGTAATAATGATGATTAAAAAATATCAATGGCATATCAAATAAAATTTAAATGAAAATTATGGAGGGCGGGGTTTGGTGGTAGCGAGGTGTATATTGTAGCGTCCCGGAAGAGTTAGTGCTGCAAGGGGTTCCGGGTATTTCTTCTGTTGTGTTTATGTTGTGCTACGGTGCGGATGTTCTCCCGAAATGTGTTTGTCATTCTTGTTTGGTGTGGCTTCACAGTGTGGCGCATATTTGTAGAAAAGTTCAAGTTGTTTGTACGGCCACCCTCAGTGTGACCCTTATGGCTGTTGATCAAGTATGCCTTGCATTCACTCGTGTGTGTTAAAGCCGCATGTATTATGATACCCGGCAGGCACGTTGTTTGTTGTTGTTTGTATGTTTGTTGTTTGTATGGCGGAAAAGCAGACGTGACGACAGGCTGTAGCGGACGCTAAAGGCAGTGCCTTCAAAGCACGCCCCCAATATTGTTGTCCGGGTGGAAATCGGGAGAAATTCTGAAGAACGGTTGCCCAGGGAGATTTTTGGGAGGGGCACTGAACTTTAGGAGTCTCCAGGGAAAATCGTGAGGGTTGGCAAGTACGAGTATCAGTGGTGAACGCAGTGTTACAGAGGCATCCCCGCTGTAGAATACCGGCGGGCCAGCTCTAATCTTAATTTGATATTACCTCAAGGGCCAAATGAAATTACACGGCGGTGAAATTTGGCCTGCAGTCCAGAGTTTGACACCCATGCCATAGAATCACCAACATGATTTACTATAAGCTAGTTTATCATATCTTAATAGCATATTTAATCTTCATATCCAGTTATTGAACACCAGAGTGGGAAGTCTGGAGTTAAACGGCAAATAACTAGATTTCATTTTACTTAGTATATAATTGTCATTTGAGTAGGTTTGATGTTTTTTTTTCCCACAGGGTTTTTAAATCTGACCAGACTAATTTGCATATTGTTTAGCTCCGATGGTAACAATGTTATAGGGGATTCTCCGTGCTGCTTCCACAGACCTGTCCTCTGAATCCATCCGACTGAGCGGCTCTCCGTCCGACGAGGTGAGCTCCACGCTGGCTCGCCTCTTCACGCCATGCTCGTGTTTCTCCGCCGCCTTTGTGTGCTCTGTCGGCGGCGAGGGAGACGAGTTCCCTCCTTCTCTTTGTTCTTGCCTCAGCACCCGGGAGCCCTCTTGGGCGGACTCGGGACTACTCGCCAGGCTCCCCTGGGCTGGACTTTTCCCCGCTTCTGATAGTTTGTCGTCTCGGCCGTAGGGACTCGTTTCGCTCGGAGAAGCGGTGTCTTTGTCGTCGTCGCGAGGAAGCAACGTGTTCCCCTCGTGTTCCTCCCCGCGACCACCACAGGCGTCCATTCCGACCCCGTTCTCTTCATTGTTACCCGGCTCCTGCTTGAGGTCCGACACGGCCTGCTCCTCCAAGCCGGTATCTGCGGCTTCTTCCTTGTCGTCGTGGGCCACCGGTGACAGAGAATCCTGCTTGGCTCTTTCGCTACTAACTGGAGCCATTCTATACCAGCAGTTATTACAAATTGTATTAATTTCGGGGTTATTCCAGTTAAAAAGTTACCTTCCTAGCCACTCTCTTCCGACGTTCAACTCTCCAATTCAAGCCGAGACTACATCGTTTGTAGTGACGTCATGACGCTTGACGGTCCAAGATCGTTAAAAAAAAAGGATGATGAATACTCTGTGTCCATTTTCTTACGACTTACTCGAGCGATGGAAGCCCGTTTCCGCCATTAAACTAATACCCCAATGGTAAACTTTAATTATGAGATAAAAATTCATGATTATGGGATTTAAAAAAATCGAAATTATGAATTAAAAACTCAAAATTGTGAGATAAGATGAATTGATAAACGTGGACCCCGACTTAAAGGCCTACTGAAACCCACTACTACCCACCACGCAGTCTGATAGTTGATGTATCAATGATGAAATATTAACATTGCAACACATGCCAATACGGCCTTTTTGGTTTACTAAATTACAATTTTAAATTTCCCGGGAGTTTCGTCTTCGAAATGCCGTGTAATGATTACGTGAACGCAAGACGTCACAGGTTTTTAGGAAGTATGAGCGCTGCGCACACACACAGCTAAATGTCGTCTGCTTTAACGGCATAATTATACAGTATTTCGGACATCTGTGTTGCTGAATCTTTTGCAATTTGTTCAATTAATATTGGAGAAGTCACAGTAGAAAGATGGAGTTGGGAAGCTTTAGCCTTTAGCCACACAAACACACGGTGATTCCTTGTTTAAAATTCCTGGAGGTGAAACTTTCCTATGGATCAGAGCGCGGTCAAGAGAACATGGATCCCGACCACATGTCAACTAGCAGTTTTCGGTGAGAAAATTGTGGTAAAAAGTCACTTCTTATCGGGGAAAAGCTGAGCTTGTGCCGTCCATAGCTGCCGTCGACTCCCCTGAGACACTGCGCGTCAAGACACCCGTGGAGACACCCTTCCGACTATCAGGTAATATTAAACTCAATAAAACACTAGCAACACAATAGAAAGATAAGGGATTTCCCCGAATTAACCTAGTAAACGTGTCTAAAAAAATTGGAATCAGTCCCAATGCAATCGCCTTTTTTTTTTTTTTTTCCTAGTCCGTCGCTATCAATAGCCTCAAACACAAATCTTTCATCCTCGCTCAAATTAATGGGGAAATTGTTGTTTTCTCGGTCCGAATAGCACTTTTTGTTGGAGGCTCCCATTAAAAAAAATGTGAATATGTGAGGAGCCATCAACATGTGACGTCATCGTCTGCGACTTCCGGTAGGGGCAGGGCTTTTCTCTTAGCACCAAAAGTTGCGAACTTTATCGTGGATGTTCTCTACTAAATCCTTTCAGCAAAAATATGACAATATCGCAAAATGATCAAGTATGACACATACCTGCTATCCCCGTTTAAATAAGAAAATCTCATTTCAGTAGGCCTTTAAACAATTGATTGATTGAAACTTTTATTAGTAGATTGCACAGTTCAGTACATATTCCGTACAATTGACCACTAAATGGTAACACCCGAATACATTTTTCAACTTGTTTAAGTCAGGGTCCACGTTAATCAAGTCATAAAGTTGAAAAACTTATTCGCGTGTTACTATTTAATGGTCAATTGTACAGAATATGTACTGTACTGTGCAATCTACTGATACAATTTTCAATCAATTAATCAAAAGTCACAATTACAATATAAATAATAATTTTGAATTGAAAACTCAAAATTATGAGAAAAGTCAAAACTATGAGATATAAAGTCATAATGATGAGATCCGTCCTACTTTCTACCGCTTATTCCCTTTGGGGTCGCTGGTGCCTATCTCACTACAATCAGGCGGAAGGTCAGTACACCCTGGACAAGTCGCTACTTCATCACAGGGCCAACACAGATAGACACACAACATTCACACACTAGGGCCAATTTAGTGTTGCCAATCAACCTATCCCCAGTTGCATTTCTTTGGGAAGAAGCCGGAGTACC
This sequence comes from Nerophis ophidion, assembly GCF_033978795.1. Classification (NCBI taxonomy): domain Eukaryota; kingdom Metazoa; phylum Chordata; class Actinopteri; order Syngnathiformes; family Syngnathidae; genus Nerophis; species Nerophis ophidion. The sequence goes on from NC_084620.1 coordinate 25,282,695, forward strand.
CGGAGGGAACCCACTCATTCACGGGGAGGACATGCAAACTCCACACAGAAAGATCTCGAGCCCGGGATTGAACCCTGACTACTCAGGACCTTCGTATTGTGAGGCAGACGCACTAACCCCTCTTCCACCGTGAAGCCACTTTAAATTATGAGATCAAAAGTCATACTTATTAAAGTCGATATTATGAGATAAAAGTCGAAATTTGGAGCCAAAAAGTACAAAATAAGAAATTCGTACTTATGAGATAAGAAAAGATCATGAGCTAGTCATAATTATTAGATAAGTCGGAATCGTGAAATAAAAAGCACAATCATTAGATAAAAGCATCGAAATGATGAGATAAAAGGTATTCATTAGATAAAAATAAATTAGTCATAATTATGAGATAAAAAATCGAAATGTTGATAAAAAAAATCATAATTCTGACAAAGTAAAAATTATGAGATATAAAGTAAAAATTATGAGATATAAGGTCATATCATGATCTAGAAAGTCGAAAATTGAAATAAAAGTCATAATTAGGGTTTAGAAAGTCGAAAAATGAGATAAAAATCATAATTATGATAAATTATAAAGATAAAAAAAGTCGAAATATGAAAGTCATAATTATGCAAAGTCGATGTTATAAGATAAAAAATGAAATCATGAGATAAAAAAGTAAAATTATTTGAAATTAAAAGTGATACTTATGAGACAAGAAAATCATGATTATGAAGCAAGAAAGTCGAAACAAGCTCTTTGGCATGAGATATCCTGTTCAGACATGAATGGCGAGTACATTGAGGATTACTTTAAACGTGGCTTTACAACTGCTGAAATTCTGAATTTACACTTGCCTTTCTTCATGGACGAAATCCATTTGTCTTGTTTGGAGCAGCGAGGGAGCCAAGTGTAGCTCATCACTAACGTAGACGATCTTTGGCATTGTCGTCTTGCTTGCTCCACGTGTTCCAACAAACATTAAAATGTAGGGGTGGTCGATATTGAATTTTGGGGTGTCTGGTCGATAACAAGTGGATGTGGGAACAGTATCTTCGGTAAAGATACTCATATAGCTGACGTGGCTCATTAATCATGATTGTAAACAGAATAAAACATAGAGCACAATACAATATAAATATATTTATATATATATTTGTGATCAATGAAAGTATTAGTAAATAATTTAACATTATAAGACAATGTAAACAAATAATACATTTATTCACCTGCATTACATACAACTGTTTGAGCAAAACTATTGATTTGAAAAGGGCCCAATAGTTTTTGCTTTTGTTGGCTATATTGCAATTTTGACTTTGTAGCTGAGATAGGCACCAGCGCCACACGCAACCCCAAAGGGAATAAGCAGTACGAAATGGATGGATGGATGGATGGACTTTTAAGTCCACCAACATATTTTTTTAATGCTATACTTTAGGACATATTTGGGATATTTAAAATATCCTTTAGGGTTACAAAAAGCAAAACAACAAGCAATAAAGTTTTTATGAACATCACCATTTATTTCACAATATAAAACACATGGGGTATGAACCTTTTGCATATGAAGCTAATAACATTATTAATAATTTCTATAATATATTTGCTCTTTTTCCTTTTTATTGTTTACACAAATGTTCATTTTGTACAGTTTTTACATCTCTTACATGTCTTGTACATCCTCAAGTCCTACTTATTGCTTCATACATGTGCTGTTTTCTGACACTCCACCTGCTACGATGAAAACTTATCCAAAATGACAAACCCTCACCTTGCAACAGACATCAAGCAAATGACAAAAATGAAGTGGGAATAAAATCATCCAGGAAAAAAAAAAAAACTTTTTGGGATATAACATTTTTTGAAATGAAAACATATTTTTATAAGATTAAGTTTTGTGTTTTTTTAACACATTTTTACATTAAAATGTTTTTGGGGGTAAGGTTATGTTTAAATATTTGTTTTAGAGATGTACTGTTTTTAAAAAAAATGTTTTTAAGAGATGTCTTGCAGAGTATTTTTTCCGTGAGATGTTTTAAGAAATGTTTTTCAGTAAAATTATATATCGAAAAAAGTCTGTTTTTTTCATGAGATTCAGTTGTTTGGAAGATTATGTCAAACAAAAGCTTTTTTTGTGCGAAATTATGTCCTAAATTGTTTTGGGGGAGGAGTTAATTTTTTTAAATGTATTTTTTCTTCTCATTAGGTTATGTTTAAAACAATGTTTTTTTGGAATGTCTTTAACAAAAAAAATAATTCAATAAGATTATGTTTTTGGAGAGATTATGTTTTAAATGAAAATACAATCCATAAAACTATAAGACTTATTTTTCATGAGACTATGTTTTTAGGAAATAGTTTTTTTCCTAAAATTATATTTTAAAACAAATAAGAAATCATTTTTGTGGGATTATGTTTTTTGGCTTGTTAAGGAGTTAAAGTAACTCTGAGTCTTGTTCACGAGTGAGGGAAGAGTGGCTCGTGAGATCGACAGGCGGATCAATGCGACCCCTGCAGTGATACGGACGCTGGGTCGATCCGTCATGGTGAAAAAGGAGCTGAACCGGAAGGCAAAGCTCTCAATTTACCAGTCAATTTACATCCCTATCCTCACCTATGGTCATGAATTTTGGGTCATGACCGAGAGGACAAAATCACAGGTACAAGCGGCCAAAATGAGTTTCCTCCGTCGGGTGGCGGGGCTCTCCCTTGGAGATAGAGTGAGAAGATCTGCCATCCGGGAAGAGCTCAAAGTAAAGCCGCTGCTCCTCCACATCGAGAGGACCCAGATTAAGTGGTTCGGGCATCTGGTCAGGATGCCACCCGAACGCCTCCTAAGGGAGGTGTTTAGGACACGTCCGACTGGTAGGAGGACACGGGAAAGACCCAGGACACGTTGGAAAGACTACTGTATATCTCCGATCTGGCCTGGGAACGCCTCAGGATCCCCTGGGAGGAGCTGGATAAAGCGGAAGAAGATGGATGGAAATTTTATTTAAACTAAGTTAAAACCTACTTTCATAATATGAACTTTTAAGATTCCAACTTTTCATTTGTTCTCTTCTGTTTTGGTTTCCCTGTGGCATGAATACTCCTTCATATAAACTAATGTAGTTAAGCATTTTTTTGTCTTTCACTGATGTGCATCATTAAACATACTCTTTCTGTACTGCGTTGTTATTGATGCCACCACGTTGGCAACTTTCGTGACAAGCAGGCTGGCAGCACCGCAACTTTTAAGTATTGCAATGCATTTGCAAAACACAAACCAAAATATATATTTCATATTACAAAACCCAAAACCAGTGAAGTTGGCACCTTGTGTCGTAAATAAAAACAGAATACAATGATTTACAATTCTTTTTCAACCTACACTCAGTTGAATATACTGCAAACACAAGATACTTAACGTTTGAATTGGTAAACTTTGTTACTTTTTGCAAATATTTGCTCATTTGGAATTTGATGCCTGCAACATGTTTAAAAAAACCTGTCACACGAGGCAAAAAAGATTGAGAAAGTTGAGGAATGCTCATCAAATACTTATTTGGAACATTCCACAGGTCAACAGGCTAATGGGGAACAGGTGGGTGCCATGATTGGGTATAAAAGCAGCTTCCATGAAATGCTCAGTCATTCACAAACAAGGACGGGGCGAGGGTCACCACTTTGTGAACAAATGCGTGAGCAAATTGGCAGTTCAAAAACAACATTTCTCAACCAGCTATTGCAAGGAATTTGGGGATTTCACCATCTACGGTCTGTAATATCATCAGGTTCACAGAATCTGGAGAAATCATTGTACGTAAGCGGCAAGGCCGAAAACCAACATTGAATGCCTGTGACCTTTGATCCCTAAAACCGTCATCAGTGTGTAAAAGATATAACCACAGGGGGTAAGGAACACTTCAGAAAACCACTGTCAGTAACTACAGTTCGTCGCTACATCTGTAAGTGCAAGTTAAAACTCTACTATGCAAAGCAGAAGCCATTTACCAACAACACCCAGAAACGCCTCAGGCTTCGCTGGGCCTGAGCTCATCTAAGGTGGACTGATGCAAAGTGGAAAAGTGTTCTGTGGTCTGACAAGTCCACATTTAAAAATTGTTTTTGGAAACTGGATGTCGTGTCCTCCGGGCGAAAGAGGAAAAGAACCATCCGGACTGTTATAAGTGCAAAGTTCAAAAGCAAGTATCTGTGATGGTACGGGGGCATGGGTAACTTACACATCTGTGAATGAACCATTAATGCTGAAAGGTACATACAGGTTTTGGAGCAACATATGTTGCCATTCAAGCAATGTCTTTTTCATGGACGCCGCTGCTTATTTCAGCTAGACAGTGCCAAGCCCCATTCTGCATGTGTTAGAGCATGGCTTTGTAGTAAAAGAGTGCTACTTCTAGACTGACCTGCCTGTAGTCTAGACCTGTCTCTCATCAAAAATGTGTGGTGCATTAGGAAGCGTGATATACAACAACGGAGAACCCAGATTGTTGAACAACTTAAGCTGTACATCGAACAAGAATGGGAAATAATTCCACCTGAAAAGCTTCAACAATTGCTCTCCTCAGTTCCCAAACGTTTACTGAGTGTTGTTAAAGGAAAGCCCATGTAACACGCCTCTCTGCCAACTTTTTTGCAATGTGTTGCTGCCATTAAATTTTAAGTTAATGATTATTTGCAAAAAAAAAAATAAGTTTGTCAATTTGAACATTAAACATCCTGTCTTTGCAGTCTATTCAATTGAATATAAGTTGAAAAGGATTTGCAAATCATTTTATTCAGTTTTTATTTACGATTTACACAACACTCCAACTTCACTGGTTCCGGTTTTGTACATCAACATTCCTTGTACACTTGTACTTCATATTTTTCAACGAAAACTTAGCAACTGTTGATGAATAACATGAGGAACGGAACATACTACTTGGCTGCAATCAATATTGTTGATTCAGTGTTGACTAAAGAGCTCGTTAGAAAAACTTCAGCTGTGAGAAGCTGAGCTACATCCAAGCAGACCTTCTTCACCTGTAACTCCACCTACATATGTACACATGTATGCACACATTTACAGTACATATCGATTGTATATACATTTATACAGTACATATTTTGCACATACATATATACTGAATGTACATATACAGTATGTACACACACAGTCAGTCATATATATGATAAAATGTATGTGTGAGTGTACATATACTGATACTGTATATACACATGTACATACTGTCTATATGACTGAGTATGTGTACATTCATGCATGTCTATAAATATGTAGATATGTAAACACATCCTACTTTGTATTAAAAAAATGGAATATAACAGGATATGAGTATGCATTAAATGATGGTGTTTTGAAAAGTGTGCTGGAAATGTTCACTTTTCTTGTAGGCATAATGTCGTCATACTGCTGGAAACTTGCTACATTTGGACTCTATGGAACGGCGCCATGGACGTCAAGGTGGGCACTCACGTGTCATTGCTTACCATGGTGTACATTGGTGCTGTAAGTCGGAGAACAAGACAGGAGTCAATCAAGCTTTCTAAAAGTTTATATAAAAATAACTAATCTATTTTCAGAAACACCAAAATTATCAAAGAGAATTTAAATTCTACTTCCATCAATTTAAATTGCAATTGCAATTCTACTTTGGAATTGAATTGCAATTTGGAATTTAACAAAAATCTGATGATGCAGTGTTAGAATTAGTGTGGAACCTCGATTTACGAACCCGATTGTACAAACTTTTTGATTTAAAAAAAAAAAAAAGCTTTGGTGGAGAAAATTTCATCCACTTATTGTGTCCCTGCAGCACAGCCATTTTGTGCCCGGCAACACATCCATTGTGGGCTTATCAATCTTCAGTGCTCATTCAGTCAACAGAGCAGTGCTGTCATTAGCTACTGTGCTACTTTGTGTGCTTTTGAAATATTTTTTTGCCCTTTTTCAACATTCAGCTAACTCAATATAAGTCCAAAAAAAGCCATGGATAAGCGATGTGTGTTTTAAAACATTCAGGAATTATCCAAAGCGCTGTCAGCACTGCCTTTTCCCCTCTCTCCCTCCCTTTCCGCTGCATGCCAAGAAGATTAACCGACAAGGTAAAGTGGATTGTACTTTTTCTTCCTAATCATTAAAGAGACCTGTTTGTCAAATTAGTTTTGTAAATTCAAACTGAGAACAACACAGGATTAAAGACAGTGTGTGTGTGTCAGCAGGGCAGCTGAAGATGAGAACAGTTAAGCTAGTTTTTACTTCGTTATTAAATAAAAAAAATTGATCCATCACCCCTGTGTTATGTTTGTTTGATATACACTACTGTATAGCGCTTTATATTGTGTCCGAAGTGTACAAACCTTTACTAAAATATGGACTTTTGTCTAGGCTGGAACCATTATTCATGTTTATATAGTTTATTTTGGGGAGAAATCTGCTTCAATATACAAACTTTTCTAATTATGAACCCTGTTCGAGAACCCACTAAGATTGTAAATTGAGGTTCCACTGTAAAGAATTTGCTTCTTAAGAGGCTTTGAAAGAAAAAACTTGGGACAATTCCTTAAAACTACTGATGAATCTGCCTAGCAATGCGTCGGTGCAACGGAATGTTGTAATCACTTACAAGCTAACAAATTGTTATTGTTGTGTTTCTTGTCATCTGCTGTTATCTGCTTGAAGGATTCTTGGCTTTTATCTAGCTTCTCCTCTCTGATGGTTTGTTGCATCACATCTGCCTCCCCTTTTCGCTCAGGGCTTGGCGTCTGTGGATCAGGACTCTGGAACCTATATTCGACAGGAGAATATTTTTCTCAGTACCTTCACAAATTATTGCATTAAAACCGGTTGAGAATTGCTCTCAAAGCGCATACAAACAGTAGTGCACATAGACTAAATCAGATCCTTCTTGCATGTATAGGCTTTGACCAATCTCTCATCATTTGTATAAGTTTATACAAGCAAGTATACAAGCAAAGTTTCTCATAGTCATCATTGTCACTGTCACCGACGTCCCAAAGGGGTGACTTTTTCCTTGCCCTTATGTGGGCTCTTTACCGAGGATGGAGTTGTGGTTTGTAGAGCCCTTTGAAACACTTGTGATTTAGGGCTATATAAATAAACATTGATTGACTGATTGATGAAGTAGCTTGCTGCTGTCAATGTTCTTTATCAACTGAAGGTGTCATTTTTGTAATGGGGGGAAAAAAAAAAAAAAACTCAGGCTGGATCTCAACACAATGTTTTGTAGTTTTTTGAGACAAAATTGAATTGGAAAAACCAAAAACAAGCAGTAACTGAAGGTGCCTTAAGCAATGGTTAATGATGTGCTTGACACCAGACTTTAACATCAGGCAATAAATGCAAATGATTTTTCACCACTTTAAAAAAATATGGTTCGATTATTTAAATTCAGGGAAGTCTGAATAAACAGGCCATAATACCTAAATGGTAAAAAACTATCAGTTTCTACTTCAGTCACATGTATTGAGGTCGGGCAGAAAGACAAAAAAACCTCATACACACCTATTTTCATTGGCGTTTGTAAGGGAGCAGGGCATATCTTCTTCTGTGCTTTTTTCATCTTCAATGTGGCAAAGGTTTACAATCTCCACATGGTGGGTCTCAATCCCCAGGTCCAAAATCATTGCCCTCTGCCTCTCACACTGCTGAAAAAATCCAACACAAATATGAAGTCCCATCAATTGCAAAAGTGCAAGTAATTTTGTGTTTTGTAAACAACAATCATGGGATTTGTCTGTACAATAGAAAAAAACACAAACATACACACATGGGCAAAAATTCCCCTGTAATTGTTCAGAAAATGATGAGTTTGTTAAAAATTGATATGAATCTTGAAGTCTTTTAAATACTTTAATGTTGATGTTTAAAAATATCAGATGTACAAGTTTGTAGTGGGGCACAAAGTGACATTGTGAGTTTTTATATCTGCATTTTTCATGAGAAGCAAAATCTAAAATGGCAAACACTTTCCCAGTTGTGTTGTTAGTGGATTAAACCAGAGTAAAATAATTGTTTAATATGGCATTTGATACTGTTTGTCTCTGGAGAACAATTAAATTAATGCTGTTTGCTTTGGACAGCTTAGGTTAAGAAGGCAGAAGGAGGCAGAGCACGGTCTTTACTTGAGCTGTTGTGTTCATTAACAGTTTTCTTTTTTTTTTCAAGATTGTTTATTATATGGATGTTATATTTTGACAAATTAACAATTCTGTAAAATGAACAGCTTCATATATTTATTGAAAGTAAAGCATATTAAAAATGTAATCATCCATTAACCTTTAAGTACATTAATTATGACCGTTTTATTTGATGGCCTTCCTGTCCTGACATTTGGTCTTTGTGCCCTCGGTGGCCTATCTCAGCTGCATTCGGGCGGTAGATGGGGTACACCCTAGACAAGTGGCCACCTCATCACAGGACCAAAACAGATAGACAGAAAACATTCACACTCACATTCACACACTCGGGCTAATTTAGTGTTGCCAATCGGCCTATCCTCAAGTGCATGTCTTAAGTGTAAAATGTATGACAAAAGTAGTGAAGCTCTATTTTCATTTGCAGTTTAATTTTTTGACAGTTTAGTAAAGAAACATATTCATTACAAATGTATCTTATTTATTCTATCACAACATACTTTTATGTTCCCGTCTTGTGCCCAAATGCAGCTGAGATAGGCTCCAGCACCCACCAAAAAAAACCCAGAGGGACTAGCGGTAGAAAATGGCTGAATGGATAATTGTATGTTTATTTATTTTCATCAGTTATTTATGCAGTGTATTTGGTTGGTACTTATTTTTCTAATCAGCTTGACCTAAGCCTCAGGTTAATGTGTTGAATAAATACAACTCATGGAAACTATCTTGGAAAGAAATGAATAGATAACAACGTTTTATCTCATTTGACAAGGTTGAAAACTGCAAGTAGGTTAGATATAATTATCGGATACGATTAAAATCAAGAGTAAGATGACTATTTCCGCTGTAATATTTGAGTGGGCCGTGGGCCTCAAGGCGAAAAAGATTAAGAACCAATGGTTTAGATGTCCTTGAAATCAACCGGTGTTAAAATCAAAGTCATAGTTTGCCAGCAAAAATAAGTACAGCAGCTACCCAGACTTTTCTGAGGTACCTCATTTTCTGTGTTGTTGTTGGCCTCAGGTTGCAGGGGATATATACTCTCCGTCCTAATTTCCCTGTCCTGCGATGCTTTTTCACATTTGTCAGTTTCCGCCTCCTCTACTCTCTGCACCTCCTATTGATTGAGACAGAATTACACAATTATCATGGTTAATTTGTTTTGGACATGCTCAACAAGATACATTTAGCAACATGTCAGAAAAGAAGTAGGAAGAAGCGGTGCTTTATATATCCCACTCCTTTGCTATGTCGCAGAGTCTTGTTCACGAGTGAGGGAAGAGTGGATCGTGAGATCGACATGCGGATCGGTGCGGCGTCTTCAGTAATGCGGACGTTGTACCGATCCGTTGTGGTGAAGAAGGAGCTGAGCCGGAAGGCAAAGCTCTCAATTTACCGGTCGATCTACGTTCCCATCCTCACCTATGGTCATGAGCTTTGGGTCATGACCGAAAGGATAAGATCACGGGTACAAGCGGCCGAAATGAGTTTCCTCCGCCGTGTGGCGGGGCTCTCCCTTAGAGATAGGGTGAGAAGCTCTGCCATCCAGGAGGAACTCAAAGTAAAGCCGCTGCTCCTTCACATCGAGAGGAGCCAGATGAGGTGGTTCGGGCATCTGGTCAGGATGCCACCCGAACGCCTCCCTAGGGAGGTGTTTAGGGCACGTCCAACCGGTAGGAGGCCACGGGGAAGACCCAGGACACGTTGGGAAGACTATGTCTCCCGGCTGGCCTGGGAACGCCTCGGGATCCCCCGGGAAGAGCTAGACGAAGTGGCTGGGGAGAGGGAAGTCTGGGTTTCCCTGCTTAGGCTGTTGCCCCCGCGACCCGACCTCGGATAAGCGGAAGATGATGGATGGATGGATAGGAGACATAAGTATTTGATTCCCTGCCAACCCGCAAGCATCCTGACCTATGACAGTTAGTCCTGTCCTTTTAAGAAAGTTTTTTGTTTTAAACCTTTTTGTTTGAAACACACCTGTCACAGAAACAGTCTGTTCCAATCAAACGTCTCTACCACCAAAAGACCCCAGTGATAAGATTGTAGAACTGCGTAGGACTGGAATGGATTACAAGACCATCACCAAAAAGCCGGGTGAGAAAGACACCATTAATGGTCCCATATTTCATCAATTGAAAAAATACAAGATAAGAGTTGATTGTGTCACTCTGGGGTTCCATGCAATATTTCCCCTGGTGGGATAAGGTTGATTGTGAGAAAGTTGAAAGACAAGCCCAAAATGACAAAATGTGAATTGATCATGTGGTCTCGCCACAAAGTACTCATTTACAATTTGCAAATGCCCTATGCATCCATCCATCCATTTTCTACCGCTTATTCCCTTTGGGGTCGCTGGTGCCTATCTCAGCAACAATCGAGCGGAAGGCAAGGTACACCCTGGACAAGTCGCCACCTCATCGCAGGGCCAACACAGAAATACAGTATTTATTTTACTCATATACACTTCATTGAATGTTTTTTTGTCTGTGTATGAAAATAAACCTAATATAGAAAGAATGGTCTGTTCATGTTATTGTAAGGTTGTAAACTTAGAAAATAGGCAAGTGATCAAATATTTATTTTCCCCAGTGTATAAACCACTAGACCTCAATCACTGCACTAATTGCAATGGGATAAACTGTTTCACAACATCAACAAATCAGAGGTTGAGTAATAACCTAAACAGGGTTTTAATTCCAATGTACAAACAAATCAAGTATAATTGCAAAGTTATTATCATATTTAGTCTCAGCCTGTACTTTCACATGTTTGACTGTGAATATATGAAATTCCATCAACCTGAGATGTAGTCAGCCAGCTCTCTGTATTCTGCTCATTATGAGCCATCTTCAGTTGCTGCAGGGCCGCTTCCAACTCCACTGGGTCCGCACAGGCTCCATCTGTATGGGCTCGGGCCTGATTACACACACATGTACATTTCCATAAAAGTCTATACAATCACAAGCTCATTGTTTATTACAGCATGCTTAACATTTTTAGCAATGCAAGTGTTTGGTATGTACCTCAGTAATAAAGAAGACCTGTGATAATTTTAATCTACATTCAAAACACCTCCTTGTGGTCTAGATAATGTGCATTGTATATGTTTAGTGTAAATTTTTCTATATTTTTCCTCCACAGTCATTTTGTAACCTGTTTTTTTGAGTGTGTCTGGAAAATGTTAGGTTGTGGAGGCATTTCCCGATTGCAAATGAAACCACGCCCCATCTTCTTCAAAAGTGTCATAATTTATTTTTTGAAAATGTACTGTTTAAATATAGTACAGTATCTTTAAGTTATCACCGCTATTTTGGTCCCCAGACAGTCGAAAATAATCTTTATAAACAGTCACATCAATAGGTACACCTGCACACTTGCCGATCAATTCAGACTTTATAAAAAAGCTGCTTTTAACAGCATTATTTTATTTAAGGTGCTGTACAAATAAACATTGATTCATATGTCACTGTATATGCACATCCCAAGATTAGATGTAAATAATATTTGTTTGCTTCCTCATAGCCTGAGCAGAAAGCTTGATTTAATGTCCACACCAGTACGTCTACCTAACTGTGACGTCACAACTTAGCCAGACTGCAAAACCCAACAAACATAGACATCAAAAACTGCGTGCAAGCTCATGCCAAAATGCATGAACCTTATGATTTGACACTTGGGCGTTGTTTGACACAAGTATCTAACATTGTAACAACTCTTATGAACCAAAAAATATGGAATTCATCATTGGTCCCCTTAAAGGCCTCGGTTCGATTCCTTTTCAGTACAGTAAGGGAACAATAAGGAAAAGAAAACAGCCCCGCTTTTGTGTTCAATGATTATTAAAATGCACTCACAATCTGCTGGCAGGTTATTCTCTATGTCTGCTTACATTTTTATATAAAGTATATATTCTAAGATGTAGTGTTACTAGGGATTAAGCAGGTGCAATGTAACACAAAAAGTACACTTCCTGTCCCTCATCTGAAATTCTTACAGGATGGGAGATAGCTACAGAGCTTCTGTTTCGGTACTGAAAATGAATACATGCATTCATTACAGCCCCAATCATTGCAAAGCTGAAAGTGTGACTTAAACAAGTACACAAGAGTACAATATTACTACCTGCAGCATAACATAGGGGTCATCTTTGCTAAAAGAATGTGAGCGGGATAGGGCCTCTCTCTTCTTCTCCCGCAGAGAAGAGGCCTCTTGGTGTCTCCGCATCCTTTCCATCTGCTCCTCAACACTCATCCTGTGTCGGCCCACTTCTCTCTCGCCATAGCCAATCTGATCTACTGCACTTCTGGGTCGATCCTGCAAAGACATACCTCCGACTTATTTTAAGAAATACAGCGGAAAACGGTTTATGTCGTGCGGACTGGCTGACTCACATCGATGTACGAGTTTGTCAATATATCCAAAACTATGCATTGCTTGCACTTTTACTCGTTATTTTGGCCAGAGACAAAGAAAATTTGCAATAATTGAGGCCGTTTGATATGGTTTTCCTCCATATGTGTACATTTTTATCTTGATTCTTCTGTTTTCATTATATTATATTATCTTATTTAACAAAGCAGCGGTGTTGATTGTGTTATATGTCTTGACTACAATGACAATAGATTTTTAATATAATTAAATCGGTGCATTTTGTTAGTTGCTGTGGCACTATCAAGTTTATATAACTATGCTTTTATTTACTTTGCACTGAACAAAAAGTCACTGTGCTTATGTGGTTTATCGTTTAAGTGTTTCAAACATGCATCTAGTTACATAATGATACATCAGATATTTCAAGTTTCTCATTACAACATGCCCAAAATGGAGTAGGAAGAAGCAGAGCTTAACTAGACAGTTATAATATTGCTGTTATTTCATGCCTCTTAGTAATAGTGACAGAATCCTGTATTTAAGTAATACAACACGTCAACATAAACAGACTGAACCTACTTTTCAAAAATAATACAACACGTCAACATAAACAGACTGAACCTACTTTTCAAAAATAATACAACACGTCAACATAAACAGACTGAACCTACTTTTCAATCTTATCAACCGTGTATGAAGAAGTCAATTTACAATTTTTTGTAAAAAGAAAAACACGGTGAACTGAGTTGTTTGACATAGATGGGTTGTCGACATAAGCATGTTCTAATGCATGAAATATTTTGGCGGTCTTGGTTAATGCTAAAAAGCAAAACATACCGATCGGGATTCTGGCTTTTTGGTCTTCCTCAGGGTGACGTAGGAGGCGATAGTTGTGGACTCGGGAGGGTTCATGGGAGATTTGGTCCTAGGGGGAACAATGCCCACTGGATAGGGGGGAACAGCTGGAGGAAGCACATTTCAGACACACAGATGTTGTGTCTGAAAAATTATTTCCATTTCACAAATGATGCAAAATTGTGAGAAAAATAGTCTTATCCAAAAATTGCAATTGGCTTCAAATTCTAATATTTGTGTTGAGTATACCTGGCTGGATTATCTTGGTGGGCACAGATGCAATTTAGGAATTTTAGTGTTACGAGTGGCGACTATACTATAATTTATACTAAAACAATTTGAAATTGAGATGTTATTGGTGGTACAACCCATATGAAGCCAGAGCCGTTTGTGTTTGAAGTAAAATGTCGGGGAATACAGCACAGACCAAGTGGAACACGTACAGTAAAATACATTTGTGACATCATGGTAAATGTATTCCTTATTTTTTAATAGCTATATTCCTAAAATAGCATAAACGTACTTCAAATTGAAGTCATAAAAAAACACTGATTGAAAATCATTAACATTGTAAAATGCATTGAGTCTCTTAGCAACAAATGCTTTTCATAGAAATGTTAAGAAAAATTTAAGGATAAAATCCCGTTCATATTTTCTTAGCTCGCTTTATATGAAATAATGAAAGAAAAGTAATAAAAAACTGTTGAATTGTAATATTTGACGCCCTATTAAAACATAATAAATAACAATAAATGGCTTTCAAATGACCTTTAATGGCAAAATTGAGCTCGCTTACTTGACACGCTGCCGGGATAGTCACACGATAATCACTATAAAATGTTTCCTTTTTGTCACCTTAAGGGGAACTGCACATTTTTGGGAATCTTGCCTATTGTTCACAATCATTAAGGAAGACATGATGATGGATGGATGGATTATGACGGATGTATTTTTCTTTTTTATGCATTCTAACTCGTCAGTGACCTAAATAGTAACCAAGTATTACTCATGTTAATACAAACGCTAACGCAGACAAACTATTTATAGCAAAGCTGTGACTAAAAGCTTGTGTGCCAATGTTGAAACGATGGACTGGTGAGGTGTTTCCTCATGTCCTTACTCGTGGAAGTTTATTTTAGATCATAAATCATGCATCAACCTTCATGGTGGAAGATTGAGGATATATTCCCACAAGTTGGTCAACTTTGGCATCCAATTTGGAGAAAAGACGCTTGGTTCCACCCCCCTTTTTTTGCGAGGATTATGATTCATTTTTTATCCAAAATATTTTATCAATTGGCCTTCTAAGGACAGCAGACTTTATACAATAATTGATGTTTTATTTTGTTTGTTGGCTTTCAAGAAATCTGCAGTGAGCAGTAATCAGTGAAAAAAATCAAATGTCGTGATGCGATTTTGAAATTAATGCATCGCCGTTTGCTTAAAATGATCAAGATACGTCCATCCATCCATCCATCTTCTTCCGCTTATCCGAGGTCGGGTCGCGGGGGCAGCAGCCTAAGCAGGGAAGCCCAGACTTCCCTATCTCCAGCCACTTCGTCTAGCTCTTCCCGGGGGATCCCGAGGCGTTCCCAGGCCAGCCGGGAGACATAGTCTTCCCAACGTGTCCTGGGTCTTCCCCGTGGCCTCCTACCGGTTGGACGTGCCCTAAACACCTCCCTCGGGAGGCGTTCGGGTGGCATCCTGACCAGATGCCCGAACCACCTCATCTGGCTCCTCTCCATGTGAAGGAGCAGCGGCTTTACTTTGAGTTCCTCCCGGATGACAGAGCTTCTCACCCTATCTCTATGGGAGAGCCCCGCCACACGGCGGAGGAAACTCATTTCGGCCGCTTGTACCCGTGATCTTATCCTTTCGGTCATGACCCAAAGCTCATGACCATAGGTGAGGATGGGAACGTAGATCGACCGGTAAATTGAGAGCTTTGCCTTCCGGCTCAGCTCCTTCTTCACCACAACAGATCGGTACAATTACTGAAGACGCCGCACCGATCCGCCTGTCGATCTCACGATCCACTCTTCCCCCACTCGTGAACAAGACTCCTAGGTACTTGAACTCCTCCACTTGGGGCAGGGTCTCCTCCCCAACCCGGAGATGGCACTCCACCCTTTTCCGGGAGAGAACCATGGACTCGGATTTGGAGGTGCTGATTCTCATTCCGGCCGCTTCACACTCGGCTGCGAACCGATCCAGTGAGAGCTGAAGATCCCGGCCAGATGAAGCCAACAGGACCACATCGTCTGCAAAAAGCAGAGACCTAATCCCGCGGCCACCAAACCGGAACCCCTCAATGCCTTGACTGCGCCTAGAAATTCTGTCCACGTTTCCAGTGAGGGTTGGACTCCGCCAAGGTTGCCCTTTGTCACCGATTCTGTTCATAATTTTTTTATGGACAGAATCAAGATACGTAAATATTAAATATTGCTATAAATGTGCCTGTTAATACATTACATACAGTATATACTTCCATCATGTATATACAAACTTAATGGAGGTGTTTGGATGGTTTTTAGGGGCTCTATAGGTAGAATTGAGCGATTCCCTTAGGCTCCATTGTAAGCAGACTTTTCATCGCATTTATTTAATATTTAGGATGCATAAAAAAGAAAAATGTGTTCTTGTCCTACATAAGGATTGTGAATGATAGGCAAAATTCCCCCCAAAAAGTGCCGTTCCCCTTTAAGGTTTCAAAAAGTATAAAAATTACAAATTTTAAGACATTTAAGGGTTTTGAAGGGTTAAAAACCATCCATCAAAACTTCCTATTCTTTTTACACTTCTACATGTAGGACTGGGTTTAACCCAAACAACTTGCTAGTTTGTTGTTTGTTAGCTGAACCGATGTATGAACATATGTACAAGCTGAAGTTCAAAATATGTAAAATCACCTTTGGAGGCTACAATATTGTCATTCTCCAGGGCACTTTCATTCTTGTCCTTGTTCTCGCTGTTGGCCTCGTCTACTTCCTCTTTGACTGTGGTCAGCTCAGGTTCACTCTTACATAACCGATAGTCTGGACCTTGCTGTGAGGACATAGGTGCTTTAAGTACGACCACACGGCAACACTGGGACACATGGAGACGCATGCAAGATGGCTATTAAATATAGTACATTTGGTATTGTATTGATCTCTAAGCAAGCAAAGACAACACGTTGCTAAATGACCATTTTGTCTACAATTGATGACAGTATTTTGTAACTGGTATTCATTGCTATTGTTTTACTTTTGTAAAATACAATCTAATAGGCAAACATTTAATATAACATAACATAAACATCTGATACAGTGGTACCCGTTAATGTCGACGCTTCTTGGACTGCCGTCGACATGAACTACAAAAAAGCCTTCATATGCCCTTGTACTTTTGAATTTGGCCAGAACTATAGGGAAAATGTAAAAAAAAAAAAAAAAGGCCAGATTTTTTAAAGAAATTATCCCTCTGGTCTGAAAGCAGAAGTGGACTATCACTTTTTAGTAATAAGAACTCGGTGGACCGAGACTTGAGTTAGTCAACAAATATGGGTTGTCGACATAAACGGTTTCCACTTCATAACAGAAGTTATTTTTTACTTATTTTTATCATGCATAAAATAGCATGCATTCAAACCTCACAAAAACATACACATACATTTGTTTGGATGATGCTGGTGTGTATGACTCACGAGAAAAAAAAATAAAAAAATGAAATGCATCTTCAGTACGCTTAACGGCATGGATTGAATAAATCTTTCCTCGAGTCACCTGACCAGAAAGTCTGCTTTCGTCAAAGAATATATGTAACGGATGCCAGCTAGTGTGGCTGTGTGGTAACATTTTTGGTAAACCTAAAAACACGTTAAGTAAGGTGCAAATATGCTCCTTATGACTACAACTTTACTTGTGTTTATTGAATTGCAATAAACTTACTGTTAGCATAACACTGCAAACATTACATGGTAGCAGTCACTAGTGTAGCTGCCACCATAGATAGGTACCGAATTCTGTACTTTTGTAGTTTCCAACCGGAGTCCGTCGGTACTCCAGGTACTTCACGTAAAATCAAAAGGTAACATATTTCAATACTTTGGAAACAAGCAGTCAAGCCCTCAGAGTGGGCTAAGCCCGACTGCTTTTAGGTAATGTTACAATTTAAGTGTCGACAAAGCAAGAAAAAGGCGTTTAAAAACAGTAAGGCTCCATTTTTCAAAATGTGCTGGCCCGATGCTACTTTACATTTGACTTGCCTTAGACATCCTAAAGAATAGCATTAGAGATTTTACATTGTGATTTCAACACCTCTAAGTTAAGTTATGTTGAACAGCAACTAATCAAAAAACTGGTGTGTAAAAAATATAATACTCAAGAGTATAAACTTAACAAAAGGTAACACTGACACATTCAACCTAATGGCAAAGACTACTTCCTACCTTAAGCAACAAATCGTAGTCCAGAGTCAAGCGATCTTCTCAATCATTGGTCAAAAAGCATTTACCTACGTAATACAGGACGCCATGTTACGTACCAGTTTGAAGCCATAGCATATGTTTCCCGCAACGGCGAAAGGAGAAAAATATGCGACTTGAAGGTTGGCAAGCCAATAACAACAGTTTCTTGTGTGAGGTAAGCAAGCATAAATACAAATGGGAAACATGGTATATTGCACTCTCAGTAATAGTGAACTAATACACATACCCTGATAAGACTTTGCTTCAAAATTGCACTTTTTTTGCATATGTCACCAATAATCCAAACTAAATTAGTAAATATTGCAGTAAAAATCAGCATTAGTTCGGTATTCAGGTTAATATGGTGATAAAGATATCAGGAAGCTATGACTCGCCACAGCATAACCTATGAAACATATTAAAAACAGAAAAAGTAAATGCACAGGCATATATAGTGCAGTGATTACAAATACATTGGAGGTAGACACCACAGTTGACATACTTCACGCAAAATTCATAATTTATCTGTAATTTTTGGTCCAAATCAAATGAGGATTTGGCAAAATGAGGGTAATACGTGTATTTTTGGTCGTTGTGTATTTTCTAACGTACATTTCACAGACGAGAGCGTGTTAAAGAGCCGTTGGTTACTAAACACTACTTGAATATACCGTGAGGTGCATCAAAAACGGCCACAAAATTGCTTCAAAATTATTATATAGTACTTTGATGAAATAAAAACATGTCTTATTGTAAGTTTATGAGCAGGAGTATATTTAGGAGTATATTTAGATTTATTATTTTGGTTGATTTCATCAGGAAAACTAACACCAGAACAACTAACGCCAGAACAACTAACACCATAACAACTAACACCATAACAACTCAAGCTGTGCTTCCGGGCACAACCGCACGTCCTTGTTACCAAACATGGCACCTCTCGTTTAATTGTCCATACTCTCTCTATACACGACTCTGCCGTAACCTATACACTACTCCCGTCCAACACCTTGAAAATGCAACTGTAAGCAAATTTGATTTAATAGTACAGTTCCATACTAGCAAATGAGACACAGTGTAGGTAAACAAGATAACAAATGAACGGTACAGCTCATTCCTAAATTGTTGAATTTATTAAAACATGAACACTCACAAACGTACCGAAAATTGGTACCATTGAATATCAGTATTGATTCCAAAGTACCGGGAACTGGCTGCGTATCGATTTAAATGTGAAAGGTACCCATCCCTAGCTGCCACAAATAGAAAAAATCCTAAAGAACGTTACGAATGTGCCATGCTACCAATATATAAACAGAACTGTGAAGAGGTATAAAGTTCATAAATAACTAGCCAATTTGCACCATCCTGTTGTATTCCTGACTCTAGTACTGTCACGATTTAACAAACTAGGGCACCCAAAAGCAGACAAGAAGACAGATCCAAAGTCCAAAGGTTTTATTTAAACAAATGAGGGATGCGGGAAAGGAGTAGTCAGCTGGAGTGGAGGTGTTTGGCAGGCAGGCAGGCTTGTAGTAGGTAGGCACTGAAGGCAGATGAAAACAGGGGTAAATTGAGGCACAAAAACACCAGGAGCAATAAAAACAAAAGCAGCAAATCAACAAGATCATCAAAAATGCTAGGAAAACTGGCTAGAAGCGCTACCACTTGTAGAACTGTGAAACGATCTGGCAAGCCGTGTGAGAAGACCACGGCTTTTATAGTTTGGAGGTCATGAGAAGATGGCAGGCAGGTAAATGAGATGATCAGCGACAGGTGTGCCGAACTGGGAAGCCAGGAACCAAAACTCCGCCCACACATAACCCCACACAGACAAACACAGAAACACAAGACAGTGCAAGGACTGTGACAGTGACTCCTCCTCACCAAACGCCCCCCCCAGGCGATCCACCGGGCTTGTCAGGGTGGTCATGGTGGAAATCAGAGATGAGAGAAATGATCCAGCCAGTGAGTCACTGTCACAGTCCCTGCAGTGTCTTGTGTTTATATGTGTTTGTCTGTGCGTGTGGTTATGTGTGGGCAGAGTTTTTGTTCCTGACGTCCCAGTTTGGCACACCTGTCACTGATCATCTCACTCACCTGCTTGCCATCTTCTCATCACCTTCAATCCATAAAAGCCGTGGTCTTCTTACACGGCGCTGCCAGATCGTTTCACAGTTCTACACACGGTAAAGCTTCTAGCCAGTATTCCTGGCATTCTAGCATTTTTTAGGAACTTACTGATCTGCTGCTTTTGTGTTTTTTGCTCCTGGTGATTTTGCTCCTCGACTTATCCCTGTTTTCCTCTGCCTTCAGTGTCTACCTACTACAAGCCGGCCTGCCTGCCTGCCAAACACCTCCATTCCAGCTGACTACTGCTCTCTTTCATCCCTTGTTAGTTTAAATTAAAACCTTTGGACTTTGGATGTCTTCTTGTCTGCTTTTGGGTCCACCAGTTTGTTAAATTGTGACAGAACGATCAGGCCCGAATGGACCCAGCAGACTTTGAAAGGGTCAAGGTCGTTAGCAACCAGGGTCAGCGTCGGGGAAATCACCAACAACTCCTTCTGACCCTGGTGGATGAGGTGTCAAAGATTACCACTAAGCTTGAGACCATCTGTGCTGTTCCACTGCAGGTTTCGCAAGCAGAACCAATTCAAGCCGATGGCGCTGCCCCTCGCCCAGCACCAGTTGTCCCAGCAGCTGAGCCTCATCTTCCACCTCCTGCAAAGTATTCTGGCCACGCCAACACCTGCCGTAAATTCCTAACCCAAGTTCCGCTCACCTTTAATGCTCAGCCAACTTGCTTTGTTCATGTGGCAACCAAAATAGCTTTCATTGCCAGCATTCTTGAGGGGTGTCCCCTCAGTTACTTCAATACCCTGCATGAGCAAAATTCCCCCGCAGCTCTGTCCTTTGCTCTCTTCGCCGCTGAGCTCAAGCGGATTTATGATCACCCCTTTGTGGACAACAGGCCGGTCAGCAGCTTTTGAGATTCTGCAAAGGCAGACGTTCTGTGAGAGAGTTTGCCAGCGAGTTTTGTTCCTTGGACGTTGAATCTGGTTGGAATGACCAGGCACTGCTTGCCGCCTTCCAAAGTGGGCTCAACCGGGCCATTGGCAGGGAGATCACACAGAGGCAGGAGCTTGATTCCTTAGATGAGGCTATTACCGCCGCCATCAAGATTTCAGACCAAATAGTCCAGTGGCAAGGCAAAACTTTTCCCTCCAAGTCTACTGCTCCTTCCATCGACTGTGTTTTTTTTGCCGGATGAACCCTGACATCCTGTACCCCAAACCCTGCCCTTAGGGTCCTCAGGTGAAGAGCCTATGCAATTCGGTTGGACCCGTCTCTCTGCTGACAAGCGCCTCAGATGGTTTAGATCGGAGGTGTGCCTCTATTGTGGACAACCCGGCCATCTTTGTGCCTCCTGCCCCATTTGGCCAAAAGAGGAGGCAGGAGTGCAGTTTGGCAACTTTCCACCATTCCTCCCTCCACCCTCCCTTGGTTTTGGACTTTTTGTTAAACTTAACGTCTGGAATCCGTTATAGAAAGGGGGGCTACTGTCAGAAGTGCTACTGACAGTTTGGTTATGTTTGGGTTTTCCTGTGTTTAAAATCACTTCCTGTCCTGGTGCTCTTGTTTAGTGAGTGTTTCCTGTTTGGTCTCTGTGTTTTGCAGTACCTTTACTTTCTGTTCCATGTTCTGTCAGCACACCTGTTCCTTGTATTATTAGCTCTATTTAGTTCCACCTGGGTCCCTCCTTCAGTGATGAATCATTCTTCCGTTTGAGATTAATGCTTTGTCTGCTGTTTTGATTCAATGCTTAGTTTTGTGAGGAATTGTTTTTTTTACTTGCATTCCACCTGTCATTCTCTGCATCCTTGGGGTCACGCTGCAATGCTCACCAGATCGCGACAAGTATTTAAAGATTAATGGAATCCTCTTGCTCTGTACTGTATGTCTCCCCAAAGACCATTAATTTTTTCCGAGCCCAGTCGTTGTCCTCACCCTTCAAAACTACCTGATCTCAATAGAGTATTTTAAGTGGGCCATAATTCTTGATCCTTGGAGTATTGTGACCAGAATATTTTACGCCACCCATTAACTGTTTTAATGTGTTGCGTAATATTTTAAATGTTACGTACAATTAAAAAGAACGGCTTAGCACAGGCTAGCAGGAAAGCCTGTGCCAACGAAAAAGAAAGAGAAGACCAAGTAAAAGTTTGCAGATATTGTAAACTGCCATCTTCAGCAAGTCCTACAATACAAACAACATGAGAAGTCACTTGACTAATTATCACCCAGAAAAGTTTGACACAAAACCAAATTGTAAACTACACCAAATATCAATGTGTGGGGCCTTTCAGTCAAGTTTTCCTCATGACAGCATGTTTATAATGTCACTTTAAAAACACTAATCTGAAAGTTTTTTGCACGTTTGTTTTTTACTTCAAACATTGTTCCTTCACTGTTCTTTGCACTTTGAAAATACCTCCTATTAGATTACAAAATTTGAGCATTGGGATTTTGTTTCTTTACAGTAAGTACCTTAACAAAACCAGCACTTAATTTGTAATACTAAGGAATTTTTTCCAAGTCATCTTTTTTTGACATTACCGAAATAATATCGTACCATGGCCTTAATACAGTGATATCATACCGTGAGATTTTAATATCATTACATCCCTAGTATTGATACCACGGCTAATATTAGTATTGGATTGATACTAGTGTAATGACATTGATATTTGTAGTTCATATTTACAAATGTGTGTTTTTCATATTGTGGTTATTGATATATAGTCCCTGGACACAAGCTTTTTGGAAGCAAAAAGTTAAATCATTTTAATGGAGCCAATACTGTAATAGTTTTTGCTATTGTTTACTGATTTTGCACAATTTACTATATATTCACTCAAACAGTTGAAGTGTATATGATACAATTGAAAACTTGTTTTATTCTGGAAATACTGTATTATCAGAAACAATGACCTTGTATTTAGTCAGTATTGGATCAATACTAAAATTTGCAGTATTGCCTACTAGGGCTGCGAATCTTTGGGTGTCCCATGATTCGATTCAATATCGATTCTTGGGGTCATGATTTGATCCAAAATCAATTTTTTTTTCAATTCAACGCGTTTCTTGATTAAAAAACGATTTTTTCCCGATTTAAAAGGATTTTCCATTCATTCAATACATAGGATTTCAGCAGGATCTACCACAGTCTGCTGACATGCAAGCAGAGTAGTAGATTTTTGTAAAAAGCTTTTATAATTGTAAAGGACAATGTTTTATCAACTGATTGCAATAATGTAAATTTGTTTTGACTATTAAACGAACCAAAAATATGACTTATTTTATCTTTGTGAAAATATTGGACACAGTGTGTTGTCAATCTTATGAGATGCTATGCCACTGTGATACTATTGTTCTTTTTTTTTATTTTTATAAATGTCTAATGATCATGTCAATGAGGGATTTTTAATCACTGCTATGCTGAAATTATAACTAATATTGATACTGTTGTTGATAATATTCATTTTTGTTTCACTACTTTTGGTTTGTTCTGTGTTGTGTTTTTGTCCATCCATCCATCCATTTACTACCGCATTATTCCCTTTTGGGTTCGCGGGGGGCGCTGGCGCCTATCTCAGCTACAATCGGGCGGAAGGCTGGGTACACCCTGGACAAGTCGCCACCCCATCGCAGGTGTTGTGTTTTTGTCTTCTCTCAATTGCTCTGTTTATTGCAGTTCTGAGTGTTGCTGGGTCAGGTTTGGTTTTGGAATTGGATTGCATTGTTATGGTATTGCTGTGTATTGTTTTGTTGGATTGACAAAAAAAATAAAATAAAATAAAATAAAATAAAAAATAAAAAAATCGATTTCTTAAAAATGAGAATCAATTCTGAAACGCACAACGTGAGAATCGCAATTCAAATTCGAATCAATTCTTTCCCCACACCCCTATTGCCTACCGTTTTTGCAGGTCAACTGAAGCGTTTTCAGGATGTTTAAAAATTACAAACATGAGGATAATGTAGAAATAATAGTAAGCACACAGAATTCTCAGCAGATGATTTTGTGTACTGGTCGATGGACATCACAGCCGACAATGAAAGCAAATACTGTAAGTGGACAAGTATGGACCTTTTCTGATGCCCTTACACAGTGCGGGCCATTCCTAGAGCCGGTTTTGCGGTCCTCAGGACGTTGTGTGTAAGGAGGTGGACGACCGCTGGAGTTTGGATGGTGGGGGTGCAAGTGAGGGGGGTGCTCTGATGAATAGTAGTACTGTGGAAGTGGAGGACGAGGGGGAAGGCCATTGTTGTCCTTGAGAGGACTGAGTGGCAGCAACGTCACTGCCTGTTAACAGTTAACACAGCTGTTTTCATTCCAGAAAACTAGATATACTCACTGATATGATGCCAAAGGATGCAATTGGTGTTTTTGTTGTTGCAAGAAACCAAGTCAAAAAATGTGCATGAGATATTTTAGCTACACTTTTGACACTGATAATTCCATTACTATGCCAATATTATATAGCTTTCATTGGATGTAGGGTTTATGTAAGATGATCAATGTGACTTGTGATCAGGCTGTATGTAGCAAGTTATCTTAGTTTAGTGTGGGGTTTGAAGTTCTAAAAACACAGGTAGTGGCCACAATAAAGGGAGATGTATGACTCCAGGCCATTCTACAGTTCTTGGATTAGTAACATGCTTACATTAATTAACAATGGGTCTACAGCGTATAAGATCCAGCTTGAAGTTAAATCTTTTTTGTCATATCAAATAAACCTCAAATTAGTGCTGGAAATACCTCTATACCAAGTGCTACATAGTCATATTTAATAATTATATTAACAAACACCAGCTAAGTCTAAGGAAACTCCAAACCACAAACACTTGGTGGAAATGGGAAAATTGTCAAAAACAAATACAATCACAATTTTGTTTTTTTTAAATCTTGTCTAATTAGTGTGGTTTTCTGTTCATAAATGTATTTTAAATAAATGAAGCGCCGCATTTAATGTCAGTTCAGTGTTATATATTTTTTCACGCAGTTACACTTCAATAATTTACATAAGGAACAATAGATCGACCCATACAGCGTCAGTTTTCTATGATGTATTGGCCAATTTGATATTTGGAAGCAGAGCTTGTCATTTCTATTGACTGTAGGCTTTTCGATTGTTTTAAATCGAATGATATACTCTCGTACCCACGTCAATGAGGAGCAACAACAGAAATATCACCATTGAACATGCATCATTTATGCTAAACTGTGTTATCTAGTAGGGCTGTGAAACTTTGGGCAGTACACGATTCCAGTCAATTTCGATTCTTGGGGGCAACGATTTGATTCAGAATCGATTCTCTGTTCAAAATCCATAATTGTTTAACAACATTGGGTGTCAGTTATATGATTAACTACATTCCTCCTTAAAATAGATAACAGCTCCTATAAATTGCTATATTATTTAAAAAAACTGGTTTTGTTTAATAAAATTCTTCCCAAACATTTAATAAAGTCAAATACAAATAAAACAAGAGAAGGTACCCACCCTTCTCTTTTCCAAAGTTAATCTGTACCGTAGAAATGAGCATCTACATCAACAATATATGCCTGAGTGGCTGACCAAAAAAAAAAAAAAATTGAGATTTTATGGAATCGATTAAGATTAGTTACAACTAAGAATCGGGATTCATTCGGAAATCTAATTTTTTTGACACCCATATTATTTAGTGTTAAATATTACTCACACATTTATAATCCATCCATCCATCCATCCATTTTCTACCACTTGTCCCGTTCGGGGTTGCGGGGGTGCTGGAGCCTATCTCAGCTGCATTCGGGCGGAAGGCGGGGAACACCCTGGACAAGTCGCTACCTCATCGCAGGGCCAACACAGATAGACAACATTCACCCTCACATTCACACACTAGTGTCAATTTAGTGTTTCCAATCAACCTATCCCCAGGTGCATGTCTTTGGAGGTGGGAGGAAGCCGTAGTACTCGGAGGGAGAACATGCAAACTCCACACAGAAAGATCCCAAGCGCAGGATTGAACCCAGGACCTTTGTATTGTGAGGCAGGTAACCTCTCTTCCATTGTGCTGCCCATTTATAATATTAAATAAATAATTTATCTTATTTTGTTAATTTTATACAGTCTGTAATTCAACTGTTAATTTACTTGACACCAATACATTTTGTATGGAGTCTAAGATCTCCGCTTCTAATTTATTAAATACAAGCTTTGAACAGGTGATAATACAATATTTTGTAATTTATCCAATTTTTTTATTGCTTTAAGCATATTTATACACAGGATTTTAGTTCAAATTGAGTTTTTTACATTTTTTTTAAATTAGACCCAAATTAAGTCCAGATTTCGCAGAGAAAATCTTACTTTTTCCACCAAGAAACATTTTTATTCTTAACACATATATATTTTATTGTATTAAAATAAACAAATTAATATCCTACATTTTACAGTGGAACCCATTGATGTAGACATCCTCAAATCTGCTGAAATAAGCAGTTGTCGACACAACCGAAAATGAGCACCAATGTGACAGAGACAGAAAGAGATGGGCGATAACAAAATATTTTTCATTTATCCACAAATCTACTTTTACAAAAACCCGCAAGCGATAATTCAAGAAATTAACAAGACCCTAACATAAAGGTTTTTAAATTTAATGGTGACTTAAGACACTTTGATAATAGCAAAAAGCATGCTGTGAACCAGGACTTTATGAACTGGTCGATTTGGTAAATGAGATCAACTTAAATGAGTTCCACTGTATTGGGGATGATAAATGCTCAGAGTCGATTGGTATTTTTCTAAATACCGCAATAAATGTTCATCAATGTTGACACAGAAGCCTACCTCATTCTTTTGTAGACTAGAGAGTGGCTTGGAATCAGACCAATCTGCTGAAATCAAATTGTCATTTTAAAAGTGACAGATCAAGCAAAAAATAAACAAAACTGACATGTCATTTATTTGAGACACCTACTGCTATCTGTGCTGCGCTGTGGTTTGTTTTTACTCAGTGCCTCCATCACATCCTGGATCCTCCATAGTTCCTTCTGGATCTGAATGTGTCGATGGCTTGGAGGTTCTGTCTAAAGACACACAGCAGTACAGTTTAGATGTCAATAACTGAGGGAAAATTTGCATTATTTGTGTAACCTGTGGGCTGCCCAGGGCTTCCAGCTGCTCCAAAAGGTTAGACTTGGCCAAGGTGACATCACCCTCTAACTTATTGTACTCCCGCCACGAACGTTCCAGCTCCTGAAACCAAGTTAGAAAGCAGGTTATTAGGATATAAAATCTGCTAGAAAATTAACATTCATGTTTCCAGACATATGTTCTCTAAAATTAACATTCATGTTTCCAGACACATGTTCTCTAATGTTAGTTTAGAGCATTTTTTTAATGACAAAAGTTACAAAACTCTCTTTTTAAAAGTAAAGATTACTTAGGTCACAATAATCTTTATTTTTTACTTCCGACAAGGGCTGCAAATTTCTGTGCCTTTTTTAAAATCGTTAACATCAATGTTCAAGGTTTCCCGTTAATGTATTTGATCGTGGGGGAGTACCACGGCAAAAATATTAGCTGCCGCACCTTACAAATTATGTTTTTTAGCTTGAAAACCATGTTAAGTATTAATGTATTGTAGTGTCCAAAAGAAGACAAGTCTGACGCTCTTTTTAGCTTTTTTTTGCCAATCTTATGCTAACTACGGGCCCAATTCCAATAAGTATTTTCTCCATGCAGGACCTTCGTCCTGCGATGAGGTGGCGACTTGTCCAGGGTGTACCCCGCCTTCCGCCCGATTGTAGCTGAGATAGGCGCCAGCGCCCCCCGCGACCCCAAAAAGGGAATAAGCGGTAGAAAATGGATGGATGGATGGATTTTCTCCATGCACACACGTCCGTCTCTGTGCCTCACTTCGAGACACACAATAATACTTCCTCATTCTCTGACAACACAGTGTGTTTAAGACCATGGCAAAAACGAACATCATAACACACAAACATACACTTTATGACCAGCAGGTAGTAACAGTATGAATGGATAACATAGTTTATTATTTGCGCACTATTGACTAGTGATGAACCAAAAATTACGCCGCCAAAAAAAGACATGCTTTATTCTCCAGAACAGCACTGCTGAAACTGAATGTTGTGATGACGTAAGCCTTATGGAGCAGGTTGTCTGGTGCAGAAGCACCATGTCCGCACTGTGGGCGTACTTTAATGTATTCGACAGCGAGCTACAAAATCTAAGATGACAATGGCAACTTTTAAGCAGCACGACGCAAGTGTGACGTTACGCTCGCTGAAACTCGCTTTTTGTCGCGGACATGGAGAAATCGAGAGACAGAACTAGAGTCTCGAAACACAAGTACATACTTCAATAACAACAGAAATAGATTCCAGATTTGTTGCTTGTCGTTTTTGATGAATAAGAGATTTAAAGGATTGTATTACATTATTATGTAAGACAAAATATATGTTAATACTATAATTAATAACACATTTATTTTAAATGTATGTATACTTTTTTCTACCTTTTTAAAGAAAATCTATCTTTGTGTGTGTATATATATATATATATATATATATATATATATATATATATACGTATATATATATATATATATATATATATACATACATATATATATACATACATATATATAAATACATACATATGTATATATATATATATATATATATGTATATATTTGTGTAAATATATACAACCCCCGTTTCCATATGAGTTGGGAAATTGTGTTGGATGTAAATATAAACGGAATACAATGATTTGCAAATCCTTTTCAACCCATATTCAATTGAATGCACTACAAAAACAAGACATTTGATGTTCAAACTCATAAACTTTATTTTTTTTTTTACAAATATTAATAAACTTTGAATTTCATGGCTGCTTCACGTGCCAAAGTAGTTGGGAAAGGGCATGTTCACCACTGTGTTACATCACCTTTTCTTTTAACAACACTTAATAAACGTTTGGGAACTGAGGAAACTAATTGTTGAAGCTTTGAAAGTGGAATTCTTTCCCATTTTTGTTTTATGTAGAAATTCAGTAGTTCAACAGCCCGGGGTCTCAGCTGTTGTATTTTACGCTTCATAATGTGCCACACATTTTCGATGGAAGACAGGTCTGGACTGCACGCGGGCCAGGAAAGTACCCGCACTCTTTTTTTACGAAGTCACTCTGTTGTAACACGTGCTGAATGCGGCTTGGCATTTTGCTGAAATAAGCAGGGGCGTCCATGAAAAATATGGCGCTTAGATGGCAGCATATGTTGTTCCAAAACCTGTATGTAGCTTTCAGCATTAATGGTGCCTTCACAGATGTGTAAGTTACCCATGCCTTGGGCACTAATGCACCCCCATACCATCACAAATGCTGGCTTTTGAACTTTGCGTCGATAACAGTCCGGATAGTTCGCTTCCCCTTTGGTCCGGATGACACGATGTCGAATATTTACAAAAACAATTTGAAATGTGGACTCGTCAGACCACAGAACACTTTTCCACTTTGCATCAGTCCATCTTAGATGATCTCGGGCCTAGAGAAGCGGGCGGCGTTTCTGGATGTTGTTGATAAATGGCTTTCGCTTTGCATAGTAGAGCTTTAACTTGCACTTACAGATGTAGCGACAAACTGTATTTAGTGACAGTGGTTTTCTGAAGTGTTCCTGAGCCCATGTGGTGATATCCTTCAGAGATTGATGTCGGTTTTTGACACAGTGCCGTCTGAGGGATCGAAGGTCACGGTCATTGAATGTTGGTTTCCGGCCATCCTGCTTACGTGGAGTGAGTTCTCCAGATTCTCTGAACCTTTTGATGGTATTATGGACCATAGAAGTTGAAATCCCTAAATTTCTTGCAATTGCACTTTGAGAAACATTTTTAAACTGTTTGACTATTTGCTCACGCAGTTGTGAACAAAGGGCTGTACCTCGCCCCATCCTTTCTTGTCAAAGACTGAGCATTTTTTGGGAAGCTGTTTTTATACCCAATCATGGCACCCTCCAGTCCCCAATTAGCCTGCACACCTGTGGGATGTTCCAAATAAGTGTTTGATGAGCATTCCTCAACTTTATCAGTATTTATCGCCACCTTTCCCAACTTCTTTGTCACGTGTTGCTGGCATCAAATTCTAAAGTTAAACACAAATTAAAGTTTTTGATTTGCTCACCGTATTGACTCTAGACAGTTCCCGGCAGGTGCTCAGCAGACCGTTTTGTAACACGTCTCTCTGTTGAACCAGGCTTTGGGCAGCTGAAGTACTGGAATTGCTCTGTTCATTTAGCTCCTGACTGGCAGACAGCAGCGCTGTCTCCAGAGTGTGCTGGAAAACCCAAGAAAAACAGAGTAAAAATAAAACCAAGTACATGACATGAGGTTTGTTTAAAGCAGGGTTATGAGTTTTAGTTACTCTTAGAGGGGCAGTTTTAACTTTTAAAGATGCATAAACATCTAACTGTGTTATCACATAAGTGCCCCTGCAATTCAAATAGTATATCATTTTAATTTTATTTTAATTTTTGTCAGCAATTTTAGTACAACTACTACAGTAATCTTGATTAAAGGAAAAATAATGGCAAGCAGACAAACATATCTGTTTGTTTTAATTTTGTAGTCCATTGTAATTGGCTACAAATGTTTGGGAAATAAATGCATTTAGCAAAAAAGATGAACAATGTGATTAATGCCATGATGGTTTTACTGAGCCTGTTCTGCACATCACCCAGTACAGCCTCGAAGTATGTTGGACCATTTTATCACATTCAACGACGGATTGGATTGGATTTTTAAAAATTTAAAAGTTTCAGTATCCCCGACACCTATTGGACACTCCTGACCAAACTCGCTCAGTCACTTCTTTCTATCTCTTAAAGGGGGCCACACACTAGGGGTTGGATGAACATGTTTTAGTTTATTCATTATTGAAGTATTTCTTGCCACCTTATGTTGTATATTTATATATGAGAGTTTCAGTTTATTTTATCATCTATTATTATACCTACAAATGTGATTTATTTTACCCTGTCAATGTCTACTCCGTCTAATTGTATTTGTGTTTTACTTTCACTGCTACTCTTACCGAATAACATTACAGTATTTGATTTAGTTTGACCTTTTTTCAAAGATAGTCTGTTCAGTCAAACCATCTCTTTAATTTCTTCATTTCATTTAATTTCCGCGTGTTCTCTCCAGAACAAAATGCTGTTATATCATTGGCAATTAATACTTACTTGAAGTCCTTTGTAACTTTACAAATGTCGTTTATATAGGGGATGGGACAATTTTGGTCCAAATATTGATCCCTGGAATACGCCACAAGATGTATTTATCATTCTCAAGACGGGTATTCTGCCTGTTTTTTGCTGAATTCATCCAACATACCAATTGTCTCGCACCATGTGCGCCATTTTACTGCGAGAACTTGTCTGTGTCGTCACTGCAGCTGTCTGGCGGAGCGGACACATGCCACGCTCTGCATACAGCCGGTGAGTGTTGGCTGAACACTCAAACTTGCAGCAGCCGCAACGCAAATGCACCCGTTGGAATCTTGGAGTGGCTACTTTAATGCCTGCCGCTGAATGCCAAAATGGTGGAATTGTCACGCATGTCGAGGAAGTGAAGGACACAGTGAGTGCAAACTGTTCATGCGCACTAAAAATCCACTCGTGCAAAGAGTCCGCATGAGCACATGCAAGGATTTTGTTACTGTTTTGACAGCATAGATGAAAGATCATTGTGGCGTACACTGCACATTTCTTTAAGCGTGACATGCATAAACAGAAATATATGGCACAATGTGCTTCATTTTCAGGCATAAAGTGACCGGTCGGATCTGGCCCACAGGCCATGAGTTGGACACCAACACGCTGAGAGATCTACCTTTTCTCGATGTAGTTGTTGCAGTTTCTCCTCTTGCACCCTCACAGCTCTGTCCTGCTCACATAATCTGCTCAGTTTGGCCTGTCACACCAAATCACAGACAAATTAGCAACAACCTGTTGGAACGCATTGATGTATGTTCGTCTTACATCTATGTCCTCGTTGTGTTGGACCAAAGAGCCGTCTTTGTATTCGTCTGGGCTGATCTGTAAAAAAAAAAAAACAAGTGTTAGAAAAGACACTAACTTGAAAGTGAAAAATACATTCATTCAGTATACTCCTCACATTTCAGCAAACACTATGTTGTCAAATTGGGATATAATTTGAAGTAGTCTGTGTACAATTTAACTTTACTCTCTTGTGTTGACAGATTTTTCGTCAATAAAGGCGTTGTGTTGTCTTTTTCAGTAGATCATAAACCTATGCTCCTATACAAGCTGTTCAATGACTATTGTAAAGTACAGTATATCCGAGTTCTCTTTTTACAGGATTGTCCCTCACTGAAATGTGAGGATAACACTCATATTTGTGAGATACTGTACATGACGATGAAAGATGGACAAGTGGAATGTAACTTCGCACACAAATGATAGAAATAAGTGCACAATTAACAAAAGACATGGTATAGAGAAGTCAATACACACAAAAAAATATATACATTTTTTGACATCTCCCATTGTAATGACTACTACAGATTATATTATGCTCTTCGTGATAAAAAAAGCTTTTATGAATTCTCATGTCTGGGCAAGCTTGACTCCAAAATCCCGGCGAACACACTGTGCAGCGCCCAAGGACACCCCACTCTGCTGGTGCACGTTTGCTCATGCATTAGCACCTGCACAGGTAAGCTGATCATTTTGCTACACAAAATGAACAAAGGCTAAAAATAATCCACTAACTCAAAGCCCACAGGCCACATACTCACACAAATGCATGCTTGATGACCGCAAATTTGCGCAACAGAAATAAAAGTAACTGAATGCAACAAGTTTAAAGCTTGTTGTGCAGTATGAGGGTCAAAGGCAGGCACACAATACTGAGATAATTAAATATTTGTATAATTTTAATCGATTAATTTTAACCAGTCAGAAAATGTTTCATTTTATTTAAGCACACTGTTATTTTATTTTTCATGAAGGAGAAAATAATATGTATTATATTATTAATTGTATGGCTTACATAATATATATCCATTACCATGATTTTTTAACATCATAACACCAACAGCTTTCCATTAATCACTGAATAACATACATTTACACGTTTTAATACTGCATACATGATAACTATGTAATTGCTTTTGGAGAATGGTAAGGTTGGGTGAACTGTTCCAAATAGCATAGCATTGATACCATTGCTGGTATCAGTTTTGGATTGATATTTTGCATATTTTTCAGTTGTTTCCATGTTGATTTTCACAAATATCTGTTTCTGTTATGTTTTTCATATTGTTACATTGTTGATATTATTAAAAAACTCTGGGAATACATTACTAGACAGAGGAAACAAAATAATTTGACTGAGAGCCAAAAGTGCTTTTTCATTTTTTTACTTATTTTGCACTATTGGCTTTAGTGTTGCCCACTTGTATTAATGTGTTCATATTGTTACATTGAATTATACTGTACATTGAATTATACTGCATTGTTTTATATATACACTGATAAATTGTTCACAAAATAATATTGATTAAAAATGTGTTTATTTGCCTAAAAGTGCTGTGTTTTATTCTGACCATAATTATAATCAACAAATATAAAGCCAAATCATAAAATCATCAAGTAAAAAGTATCTGTATCTTCAATTCTGACCCTGTGTTACTGTATCAGTACCAATGCCAACATTTGCAGTGTCACCCACCCCTACTTAAGCATCTTAAAAGATGTTGGTGACATGCTTCAAACATTTAACAGTGTTGAAGATAAGGATGGTAAGATAAGAAGTGCATGACTATAGAGTAGGGATATTGAAATAAATAGTTTTGGGGGCCACATTTCCAGAAAGCTAAGGACACTTCACTTAGTCTTCACATGTATATACTGGAGAACCAGCATCCTCTACAGTAGACATATGATTTTGGTCTATTTAATTTGTCAGCTCTGCAGTTTTTAAGGACCTTCTGCAAAAAAGGGAGTCTCAAAATCTTGAATAGCCAAATAATGAAAAAGAGACAACCTAAAATGAAACCTTGAGGAACACTAGTAGTCTAACTAAAGATGTTAACAAAATGACTACTGCCTTCATCTGATGTAAACAAAGTACTGGAACACCTTCGTTGCAAAATTCACATTACTACTTTTTCTTAAAAACTGCCAAAAAGGAGAAGACTAAAAGGGTGCCTTGAGGAATGCCTAAGTTATTTAAATCAGGAGTTTGGACCCCAGTGTTCTATGTTTGCTAGCAAGGTTAAAATGTTAAAAAAAGGATCTGCCCATGTATTTACAGTGGTCCAAGTTCCTCTATACAACATAGATAGATAGATAGATAGATAGTACTTTATTGATTCCTTCAGGAGAGTTCCTTCAGGAAAATTAAAATTCCAGCAGCAGTGTACAGAGTTGAGATCAATTTAAAGAAAAAAGTAAAAAGTAGATAATGGGGGTTTAAAAGGAAACAAAATAGAGAAATATTACAAAAATAATAAAAAACAATGGGAATAACAATATAACAGTAAAATAAGAATATAACAAGACAAAGTAGGCAGTAGTGACCATGTTATGAAAACGTATTGCACTGTTATTGTTTTGCATCCCGTGTCATCCTAATACCCCCCGTCCCCCGTCCCAGAGAGGAGTTGTACAGTCTAATGGCAACATAAAGAGCACTTAAGTATTTTTAGGAATCTTTCTGCAAAAATGTTTGTCCAGCTGTTTTTAACTAAACTTGGGAACTCGTATGCTGTCATTATGCTGGGAACTCATATGCTGTCATCCCAGGGGCCAGATTTGGCCCCTGGGATACTAGGTGAATAGGCCTGTTGCAGAGCATTCGACTATGAGCCGTGTTCAACCCAAATCTATTTGAACAGCAGCCAGATAGCAAAAAACTACAGAAATAAATCCCATTAAACAATGTGATGTCGATGAAGTTTTCCATTGGATGATGAACTGACTGACAACATCCAAAATGGAGAAACGGGGAGTGATATTGGAGTGAAGATCATTTGTATACAAAGGCAAATGTTTGGCTTGAGTCAGCTGTCAGATCTTCTTAGTTAGGACAAAAGAGACAAAACAAGTTGCAAGATCATATCTTCGAACGCAATCAAATCTGGTGAATCCCAAATTGACTAAGTGAACAGTGACTCAAGCCACAAACCACCTGGAATCTTACTTGCTGGTAGAGTTGCGGCCTTGGTGCAGAGTTCTCGATCATAGTGTGAATCATGAAGATAAGTGGTTCGTTCTCCTTTTTCTAGCAGCATAAAGGAGAAACAGGATATTGTGGTGTGAGGGTTGACCGCCGATCCGCTGCATCGATTACAACAGGGGTTCTCAACCTTTTTTTTTTTTTTTTTTTTACCTCTGGGCCCAACTTTTCCAGAACAGAGGAGCTTGGGTGCCCACTCAAATATTAACACTGAATTTGTATTCTGACCCTTGATTTTAAATCATATTCAATAATTGAATCTAACCTACTTACAGTTTAACACGATACTCCTGGTCAAATGATGTTGAACTTATTATCAATCCTTAGGTCAGGCTTATTACAAAAATAAATACTAATCAAATATACTGCAAAAGAAGGGATTCAAAAAGTGATTAACATTTATTTTTTACATACAATTACATACTGCTAAAATAAACCAATTTTAACTTAATCTACAACAAATAAAAATTTATGTTTCTTAAATAAACTAAAATAAAATTTAAGTGCAAATGAAAATACAGCTTAACCGGTTAAGTAATAATTTTTGCGCTTAGGAAACGTCTCTATGACTTTCAGACTTCTGCTTGCTTGATATTGACATTTCTGCCACAAGTGGTAGAAAAGTGCATTACAATTTAGTACCGTTGCGGCACATATGGACCACAGCTAAGAAACAGACTTGCGGCCCGACTGTTACACATTGGATAACAATGTGGCTATGAAGCAGGATAAATGCTACTTAGAAAAAAGTTGACTATCCAAACCAAAACAAAAGGCAGAAAATGGATAGATAGTTATGTAGATAGATAGATAGATGGACTATCCGTACCCCAAATCTTTGTTCTGTGTTTTAACTGCTTGAACTACGGAAGAGTTGATACTGTATTTGAGTCACTCTAGCAACTGTTTTAAGTTCTGGCCTGTTTTTTAAAAATATGTCTTTTCCAAATTACCTAAATACAGTGGAACCCGCTGATCTTGATGCTCCAAGCGGTGTTCAACATAACCAAACCAAAATTAACCATGTGTTGTCGTTACTTGAGTTTGGTCAGAGACATAAAGAGGATGAGTGATAATGAAGGATTCTTAGACCTGAAATGTTGTTGTTGACTACAATCACAATAAAGCTTTTATACATGCATAAATAATCACAAAAGGCTGTACACTACTTCGTGATGATGAAGATAAAAGTAATACAACAGATATAGACACAAAAAGGCTGATTTGTCATAAAATGACCCTTTTGAATATCAAATGTGTCGACAAAAGCTGCCGACCAAGTACAGTGTGTCGTCGACCTAAGCAGGCGCTTTTTTAGTAATAATAGCATGTTGCACAGGTATTTGATGAGTTGGGTCACTTAGATAAGTTGTCAAAATAAACTGGTTCCACTGCCTATACATGTATGTACAGTACTTAACCTCCTAAAAACCACTCATGACCTTCTTTGGGGAAAAGATCACAGCCAGTATCTACAAAGCAGCAGTGCATGTACAAATGGAAGTTATCCTAAAGTGTCATAACCAGGAGCCAGGAAGAGAAAGTTGCACTGCAAGACATCTTACATTGCATTAAGTAAACAATTATCTGCGATAAAACTCATTATTCTTCCCCTTGATGAGCTATTAAGAAAAATGTCGTGTTTGATAAAACACCAGGTCCAATCATGGTCACCAAATTGTAAAAAGAGGCGATTTAGGTTGGTGGTCCCTTTCATTCAAGACTACAGTATGTTCATTGGTTGTCTTATTTCAGTATTATTTTCACCATTCGGAGGTACTTTTATTCAAGTTTTCATGCCTGCACACAGCACTGTTTACAACTGCACCCAAAACCAGAGCACACTTCAGGCCTTCAGCAAAAACAGTTGTTGTATGTTACATTCTGTCTGACAAAGTTAAACTAAATCCCACAAAAATAGATTAAATTTTTACTTTTATAATTGTTTTGCACTTAAAGAAACAACTGCAATGCCATGTGCAGGGATGGAACGTTGCAGCACGAGTACACTTTCCCTTTCAATTCCTTTCTTATTTCAAAATTGCACGTCTAGGAATTGAGACAGTCTTTTTTACAGCTCAAATTTAAATTGTCTAATGTATGAGTTTGCACTTACAACCGGTTTATGGTAAATAGAAAAGTTCTAAATCAATGATAATTGTGTATCATTGATTTAGAACTTTATTAATCAAACTGTATTACATTTTGTAAATTGGCCATGACACCTACCCCTAATTATTTCAAATAAATGAATTAATTTTAGTTATTATGGAAACTGAATAAACAGTCCGGGGGCGAGTAAAACAAACTCCACAAAATATGCTCCAGAAATATGAAATGCTAAAAATACATACATTTTATGTTTCCCTCCTGCGTTTTATTTTGATTAAAATCAGGATTAACAAATTATTGCAATATTATAAATCAGTATTTGTAAAACCGATCCTGTATTTACTTGGTATCGGATTAATACCAAAATGTGCAGTATTGTCCACCCTTATTATCGAGCGTACCTTTTGTTGTGTTGCTGTTGGCCCCAGTAAGGAGACATTTTATTCAAGAAGAGACTGAAGGTAAAAAGGACTACAGCAGCAATGTGGAGACTGTGGATTCCATCCATCCATCCATTTTCTACCGCTTATTAGCTTTGGGGTCGCGGGGGTCGCTGGTGCCTATCTAAGCTACAATCAGGCAGAAGACGCTTACACCCTGGACAAGTCGCCAGGTCATCGCAGGGCCAACAAAGATAGACAGACAACATTCACACACTAGGGCCAATTTAGTGTTGCCAATCAACCTATCCCCAGGTGCATGTCTTTGGAGGTGGGAGGAAGTCGGAGTACCTGGAGGGAACCCACGCAGTCACGGGGAGGAAATGCAAACTCCACACAGAAAGATCCCGAGCCCGGAACCCACAACTAAACCCTGACTACTCAGGACCTTCGTATTGTGAGGCAGGCGCACTAACCCCTCTGCCACCATGACTGTGGATTATGATTATGAATTCATGGCCAAAGCATAGCAACAAGGTAGGCTAGTAACCTTTAATCTTATTAACGGAAACTGTGAGCAGTGTAATAAGGATCATGCTGTGGAAAAGATAAATGCTATAATACAGGCCCAATAAAAACCATGATCTCCACTTGAGGAACATTTCATAGGTATTTTCAGCAATTGGATTTCAAGCAGCTCAAAACAGACAAGAGGAAGGGGTCTTAACCTGGCTTTGGAGGTAAACAAGGTTCCTCTGAAGATGGTGGGAAAGAACATCAGTCTGCAGGCGCAGCAGGAAAAAGAAGAAAAGAAGCAGAAAGCAAGGTTCTGTTTGGTAAAAGGTTCTCAAAGAGTTAGCAAAAGTTACCAATAGAAAAAAACTAAGAGGAAGAAAGGGTTTTATCAAGCAATGACTTGACATTGTAGCTGTTTCTGTTCAAATGGAGATGGCTTTAACAAGATTTCTTTGTATGGACTTAATTCAATTTTGTATTGAGTTGAATACTGCTCGCCAGAGAAGTTATGCAAATGCACAGTTCTTTGTAGCTGGAGCTCAAATTCACATCAGTTCCAGGCATCTAAAAGTTTTCCACCAAGGGACGCATTCTGAAAAATTGAAGGATGCGGGCTGCCGCATCGATACATTTTGTACTTCAAAGATGCTAAAATCAATCAGTACAGGCCAATTTATGTTAAGCTATAAAAACAACCATGGCTTACTAGCAACTTCATTTTAGTTTTGCAATATACCGAGAGTCAATAAATACACGAGATGTGGCACGAAAGTAAAACCTCGGCCAATCTTTGGAAAACCCCGGCATAAATGATGGAGGAGTTGGGAGCGGCTCACTATATTGAGAGGTTGAATAATACGATAATGTGATTGAACAAAATGTCCATTTAAATCCTTTATTAATTCATTGGCCCTCCTTCTGTTGCAATGGTTTATGGTTACAATGTGCTCCCAAAAATGATAAATATCATACAGAAAGAAAAACTAACTGGTTACGTGAGTGTGGTGAAAGAATACACGGTTGTGCATTGTGAGACTAGGGAAGGGCAAACTGACTGTTCTTATCTTCTGTTACCTTTTTCCTTTCATTATTTATCCCGAGATTAAGGCATACTTTTCTGACAGTGCCGTGTACAGTGTGGCAACAGAAATTATAACTACAAAGATCGACATAGACGGAAATCCCTTTTTTGCCAGATACTTGCAGACTGCTCGGGACTCTGTGTCTGTTATCTTAAGTCTTTGCAAAAATCATAAACCTAAAGAATAAATGTGCAAGTTATTTTGGTCTTTCTTTTAGGTATTCTTTGATCGAATAAGACATTATTGGCAACATGGACTCTTACAGGTCTAAAACTCTAAAACCAAAGGACTTCAGTGTCTTTGGCTTAATTTTTCCCAGCTGAAATTTGACCAGCTAATGTGTAACGAACAGCTCGTATATATTAAATAAAGACGTCACACAACAAAGTTTCTGCCAACTTGCGCAAATTGTAATGAGCAACACACAATCCCTTTGTTGCAGAGAACCAGGTATGTTTAAGTACTTCTGGGCCTACATTTTACTGTTACTGTTTCTGTTATCATTATGCCATATCCAATGTTTTGGTCCGTTGGTGTGTTCGGCGTTCATGCTTGTCTCACTCAGAACCCCTTTCTGAAAAGGTCTTGGTTCACAGGTCCACTTGTTTGGTCTGCGTCCACACTTGACCGAACGAACAGCACTAGCACAGCAATCAAGACTCTTGTCTGTTTGATTTAGACCAAAAATAACAAGTGTGAATGCGCCCTTGAATTCCAAATGTTTTCATCATTTAGAAATCAGATAGAACGTTCGTATGAATCGAGATTACTAATTATTTTTGAATTATTGGCCCTAGTCTGGATGTTAGACTGTAAACTAGCTGAGATGGAATCTTATGGTCGACATCAGCGATTCTTAAACTGTGGCATTAATGGTACCGCTAATGGTATGCGGGCTCCATATAGTGGTATGCCAAAGACTAGGTTATTGTATTTTTATGTCGGTCCTTATGGTGGTACTTGGAGAGCCAAGTGTTTTCTGAGGTGTTACTTGGTGAAAAAGGTTTAAGAACAACTGGTCTACATAACATTTAATGTTGGTGCGTTGGTTTGAAAAAAAAAAAAAGAGGCATAGATTTTGTTTTACAGACCATCTTCAAGCCGCTTTCTGACCGTCTTTTCAGAATGTGTCGTTTTCCGGAAGGTCTTGATTATGTGAAAAAGCCCTCCTCCAGGCCAAGCCCCCTTTGACTGCAGCCCCACCCCATCAGCCATGTTGTTGTTTTTAGCTTTTAATGTACGTCACACTCCATATGCGTCATATCTTGCTGCCAAGTAATTGCATTGTTTTTAGCCTTCAAAACCCGGTAAGGTAGCAATGGACAGATCAGAAAGAGAAACATTTCTTATTAAATTACAATATTTAATGCTTAATGGACAGATTAATTTGCTTTTACAGTTGACATGATAAAGAAATTAAAAGGACCACACACAGTAAAATAGACTTACGGTAGGTCGTAATAAAATATGAACTGGCACTTCTTTGTTTTCCCTATTTTATTTCAAGCGAATATGCCTTCAGAATATTGGAGCGAGTTGATTTTTTAAAATTCATTAATAAGATAAGGACAAGTTTATTTTTCTACTGCAGTTCAAAATAAAGTTTTGCTTTGTTACACCCAGAAAAAAAATGTGATTCATTTTCTGTCAAGTGCTTGATTTCACAAATGCTATTGCAAAATTGTAATGAAACTAAGTGCCGTTATGGTCATTTTAAGGATTAAACACCTAGGTGGGTTTTATTTGATGGGAAATGGGCTCAAATAGCTCTCTGTTTGTTGACGGTTGCACACCCTTGGGGTAGAGAAAAATAAGTACCATATTGACAACAACTTTGGAATACAACTTACCAAAATAAAAATGTTGGACTTGTGCAAAGCTATTCAGATAAACCTCTATCATATGTAACTATGACAAAATACTTCACTAAAGTCTCAAATTCCAATTGAGTCATTTGGAAGGAGGCAAAAGTGTTTTACAAATAACATCTTCATGGTTGGAATTTTAATTTTTGGGAGTTTATGGGCATCCCAAATACACATAAACAGGTGCCAACAGGTAAGAAAAGTTGGTTTTGCATTATAGGACCCCTTTAAATAAATGTTCACTTTGAACAAGGGAGTCTGTTTGTTGAGTCCCTGGAAAAAAAAAAAATCGCCAATTTGACAAAAAAAAAGTCCCAACATTCTTTAAAAAGGATGTGATTGAGTCAAAAGCCAATTCATGGGAAGAACAATCAACTACCAATGTCACTAAATCGTACCAAATTCAATTTAATTTGGAGCAGCCACCTTCTGACACATGCCACAGTTGATATATACATTGACATATCAACACAGAATACAAATACTGCAAGGTTGTGCATGCACATGCGGACTATACACAAATAATATATAATCCCATTGTAAATTTATTTGCAAAATGTACAGACTTTCAACAGGTCAATTTAAAAACATAATGTGAGTCTTTGTAACATTAGATACACAGACCTATTTAAATTGTTTAAACTACAAGTTTATAAACTTTGCAAACAAATTTACAATGAGTGGAAATTTTTGAGCACAACTGGACAGTATATGCTTATATATTCATACACTCAGCGCTAACCTTGGGGTTGGGCCCCTCCTTGCCCAGGGCCATTAGCTGGGCTACTGTGTGCTCCCGCAGGCTGTTGAGCTCTGCCTGCTGCCGACGGAGCTTGATCAGCATCAGTGTGAGTTCCTCAGGCTGTGTATACAGGTAGCATCATATGGTGGAGGGGAAAAAAACAACGGCTACACTGAAAACACGGTGAGGTAACTGATGACTCCCAAAAAGTAATAGTAAGAATGGAACCACCTCCAGACAGATATACCCCAACACTGATTGACAGCCCAACAATTAATTGCACAACGATGCACTTAAATCAGCACCAGCAGACGATATATGGAAGTTCAGTCGCACCCACGCAATGTAAGCCAAGTTGAAAAGACAACCACATGTCACATTTTATTTAGGTTTTAAATTACAGATGAAATGTGTGATGACTGCAAATCAAGTCCTGGCACATGGAGGAAAGGCTTTGGTAGGAGTTCATGCAACTTCTGGATAATATCTAATTTAAATACATACGTAAATGGCCTGAGGCAACAATGACAATAAAAACAAATGTCTCATGGTGGAGCAACTGAAGGCTTACTTAAAAATAGGTGGGAAGAGTAAACTTTGCAGTGACATAAATGATCAACGTGCAAATGTTTGCATGGAAATTGGTGCTGTGTTTACCATTGACCTGTAGACAGGCCAGTGACTGAATAGACAAGGGGTGTCCAAAGTTACTCCACTTAAGACCAAGTAGCCGACAGGACAAAAAAACATTAAAATGTGAGGGGGTAACATTATTTTATCTAAAGGGTATGTATGATTATTTTAATCTACATATAAAACACTTCCTTGTGGTCCATATTATACGTGTTGGATATTTTTGGTGTAAATATTGGGTACATTTCGCTCCACAGTCACTTTTAAAACCCGTTTTTTGAGTCTGTCTGCAAGGTGTTAGTTTGTGAAGGCGTTCCCAGATTGCGAATAAAACCATGCAACCCTCTCCGAAAGTATCATTCTTTAGCTTTTGAAAATGTACGCTATTAAAATACATACCTTGAAGTCGTCAACGCAATTTGTTTTCCAGACAGTCGAAAATAAATGTCATAAAAATTATAAAAATTCACGCGGCCACAACAATAAGTACACCTGCACACTCTCAGATCTATTCAGACTCATAAAAACAGTATGTGTTATTTAACACTTGCCAAAATTAGATTAAAATAATACTTACTTACTAACCTACTCAGTGGCCTAGTGGTTAGAGTGTCTGCCCTGAGATCGGTAGGTTGGGAGTTCAAAACCCGGCCGAGTCATACCAAAGACTATAAAAGACGCATTGCCTCCCTGCTTGGCACTCAGCATCAAGGGTTGGAATTGGGGGTTAAATCACCATAATTGATTCCCGGGCGCGGCACCACTGCTGCCCACTGCACCCCTCACTTCTCAGGGGGTGATCAAGGGGATGGGTCAAATGCAGAGGACAAATTACACCACACATAGTGTGTGTGTGACAATCATTGGTACTTTAACTTTAACTTACTTCATCCTTAAACTTTGAAAGTCAAAGGACTTCATGTCCAAATAAGTATGTCCTCCTCACTGTGACATCACAATGTGCCAGATTGCAAAGCCCCGTGAACATTCCAAGACTGTAGCAAAGACTCCTCCATACAAGAAAGATGGGTCCAAATTTTTTTTGTTTATGTTCGTACTTCAAATAGTAAATCCAAAACCCTTTATTCATGTACACTTTGGCTTTTATTGATTTAATTTTAGAACCCAATGTGGAGTCAAAACATTTGCCCACCCCGGTATAGAGTCCTAAGTCTTTCACAAAGCAATTCAACAAAATGTGTTCATCAAAATGGTGACAATAGATGATTTCACACAGAACCAAGCAAAGCAGGACATTGTCGTAACTCTGTGTGCACTCAAGATACAAGATACTCCGTTTGCGTACAGGTGCTGCTTTGCCTGTTGCGGTCGTGTGACTGAGTGAAGGCACATCTGTTTGTGTTAGAATCTGTCCTTGTTGGGTTTTGAGTAAAGAAAAAGGTTGATAATGCTGGATGTTTGATGCAGCACTTTGTAAAAGAAACAACAGTGACACAGAGGGGGGGAAATGGA
The DNA here is from genome assembly GCF_033978795.1 of Nerophis ophidion. Classification (NCBI taxonomy): domain Eukaryota; kingdom Metazoa; phylum Chordata; class Actinopteri; order Syngnathiformes; family Syngnathidae; genus Nerophis; species Nerophis ophidion. The sequence goes on from NC_084620.1 coordinate 25,326,651, forward strand.
TGCAGTCAGTAGTGACAAAGCAGCGAGCTACAAAAGCCAAATGCAGAAAGTCTCTTAAAAGTGTGTAAGTGCAGAGCTGTCACACTCACCGTCTTGCCTTGTAGTGACTGAGGAGTAGTTGGCTGGGGAGGTACACCGGCTACTGCAGGTCGGCGATCTAGTGTGCTTCCAAACTGAGGGGAAGAAAACATTTCTGTGAATAAGGCACAAAATGTTCTCATTGTTTTACTTTAAACTCATCCATGGTGAGGTCAAAAGTCATTTTTGGTAAGCGTCATACCGTACATCATGGCTGAAAAATATACTGCTATACAATATCAATGGCCCATATTTCCCAAATTGTTTTTGTGCCAGCCTAATGTACTGTCCTGTACCTTGGCTAGGTGTGTCCTGTGCCGACGCTCAAGTGTCCCATCTTCTCTTACGAGCGGTGACGACGCCTCCGAGAAGGAGCTGTTGGCGTTGGGAACACTTTGCTGGCAGGGAGCGGGGAGGGTGTTGTAGAGGGCTAATGAGCCGTGAGATGGTGAGGCGGGAATAGAGTGTACCGCCGAATGTTCTGATATGTTGCCCATTGTCTTTGTGCTGGGAAGGGTGCCATAATGACCTGCAGCAGACATTCAAAGCGAAAGACAAAGGAATAGCAGCATGTTGTATTTGTTAGGAAAGTGAATAGTAATTGAAAATATGATTCTGACAATTTGGATTAAAAAAAATAACAATAATGTGAAGTCATCGTCTGCATCCCAATAAAGTATTTTTTTGGTCAAAATAGGTTTTCTGTTTTGCGTTTCCAGTTCTCTCCGCTATGTTTCTGGCAGCTTACTCTCTTGACTGGGGCAGAGCAGCAAGGCTCACCAGGAGGACCCCAGATTATTCCTCATGGTACCTGTGTGCATGTATAACTGAGTCTTCCTGTTTGTGCCATTATATTCCTGCTACCCTTTGCGCGATACTAGCTTCCATGCTCAGTGTTAATATCACTGGTAGTGTTGCCTCTGTATTTGTTCGAATTGATTTAAGACACACCATAATTGATTCGGGGGAACACTTTCTTTTATTTGCATTTATAGCTGCACCTGATCAAATCAGTGAATAATAAATATTATTTTTTCCAAACAGACATTTTTATAATTATTAAGGATGTCCTGACCAACATTTTTGGCCTTCAATCCCCATCCTATCTTCCGGCCTCAGATCCGATCCAATTTCCAGTCCTGATCATAATTTTTTAACAATAGATTAAGGAACTGGAAATGTTTTTTAGCAAGTAACTCAAGTAAACACAATTACACAGTTTTGTAAAGCTTATTTAAAAACATCTAAAATTGGCTAGTGTTGTCGTAAATTGGATTTCTTGTAGTTAGTGCTACATATTTTTTTAAACAAATTAAAAAAGCTGCTACTGCACAATAACTAAACAAAAACAAAAACTACTATTGGCTTCCATTTAAATTATTTGGGTTTTGCGCTCAAAGCTTTCCTGACTTTGTAAACAATAACAAAATCCCCAAAAATATTTCGTATTAAGAACAAGAAAAAAAAATATCAAGCTAATCACTTTACTGTCATTTATATAATGATACTATACTGTGAATTATAGTATCGACATCTGGATTGATCAACTCTGCATTACATTGTAGATTAAGCACTTCACTTCTTGTGCCATCCTGCTCGGTGTGTGCTTGTAGCATGCTCAGCCATTCCTCTTCCTCTACTTCTCCAGTGATAATGGTAAGTGCAAAGAGGGTTTATTTTCTGCCATGATGGTGAAAATTAGTATCTTAGAAGCAGTTTCACAATCGGATAGACGACGTCAGCGTTGCAGATTTTTTTCATTTTTGAGCGGTTGTTCTTTCAAGACACACATCGTCCTGGAATTCATGCAACTCCTGCATGTGTATAAAAAGGAATCAGATAATGTAATTGTCCATGCGTCTCTTTTGAATTACTATTTCACGCGAGTACAATCCTTAGTGACACAGCTTTATTCAAGATCGGCCGAGCTCGTCAGCTAATCAGCCGATCGCCGTTCAAAAGGCAAACATCCTTACCATTCCCAGGAAGGGCTCACAACATCTCTAGTAATTATGGAACAATAATACCAGATATTTATATAAACTAAACTGACCCTGTTATTAAATTCTTAGGCTGTGTCTCAATTCCTGTATTTCTATACATACGGTACTTACACTTTCCATTTGTAGTGCATAAGCGTGTTCAAACAGCATCCATCCATCCATTTTCTACCGCTTGTCCCATCCGGGGTCGCGTGGGAGGCTGGAGCCTATCTAAGTTATATTCGGGCGGTAAGCGGGGTACACCCTGGACAAATCGCCACCTCATCAAAGGGCCAACACAGATAGACAGACAAACATTCACACTCACGTTCATTCACTAGGGTCAATTTAGTGTTGCCAATCAGCCTATCCCCAGGTGCATGTCTTTGGAGGTGGGAGGAAGCCGGAGTACCTGGAGGGAACCCACGCAGTCACGGGGAGAACATGCAAGCTCCACAAAGAATAATCCAGCAAAGTACGGCAAAACCCAGTGCATTGTCAATGATGTTGTTCCCATCAATACAGCCCAAAAGGTGAGTGCGCAGCCATGGACAATAACACCATCAATTTTCACCATCTTGGTTACACAGCAGAGGGGCAGGGGACTAAGTTTGGTGGTTGCAAATTACAATTAAGAAGGAGATTAAAAAGGGGATAAAATATTGATTTGGTACAGCACTACGGTGTCAAAGGTAGCGCCCTAAGCAACTCAGTGTCCATAGTAAACATTTTCTAGTTTACTGGCACTGATGGAAGTGTTTGATTTGATACACAGCCCTATTCTTCTGTACTTTTTAGTCGTTTTAGTTGAAATCGTTACAATTTAATTCACTTGTTGTCAAACTTTGGTGTCTGTACCTGCTGGCTGAGCCAGACTTTGCCGGGAGAAGGCTTGCCTCTGTTGCCACTCATACAGCTGCCACATGGTGTCGTCCCTCATCGATCTCCTCTTCTCTGCCATGGTGACAGTGCTGGTTGAGGCGGGTCGAAGAGCCCGGTCGTACACAGAGCCTGCTGTACTGCAGATGCTGTCAGGTCTTATCATGCTGTTACGGGGCAGTGTGCGGTAGCCCTCCGGGTATCTGGGAACCAGCTGAGCACGGTGGCTAGGCATGTTTCTAGGCAAGGTCTGGTAGGAGTTAATGCTGTGAAATTAAAGAAAAAGTAAATGGGAAACTGGAAGTAACTGATTAGATCGCTGTCAGGTATGATGACACAAAAAAATGCAGTTTTAAATTAAACGTTGTGGGTTGACGGAACAATAATTAATTAAATAGTAAATTCTTATTTCTGTGCACGGAAAAGGCAAAAATATTTTTCAGTAATATTACAAAATCATAGGGATGTAACGGTATTAAAATCTCACCAAACTATATTAACACGGTATTAAGCCCACAGTACGATATTATTGTGGTATAAGTCCACCACCAAAAAAAACAAAAACACTCAAAAAGGCCATAGTGTGTAAAATGAAGTGGCAGGAATTTTTAGGCTGGACACACTGTAACTGAACACAAACATAATGCTCAAATGTTCTAATTATATAATCTTTTTTTTTTTACCGCAAACAAGTATTTTAAGTGCAGGGACGATCACTGTTTCAAGCAAAAAAAAAAAAAACTAATTACATTCGAGTATCTTTTAAGTAAAAACGTAACAGCCAATGTAAAATAAAAATGTTAGGTTTAGAGTCTTTCAACTTTTACTTTGAGAAGCAGTGTCCTCTACAGTGGACATTTTTATAGCAGTTTGGAAAATGCTCATTCTCAAAAATGTAACTTTTAATAATGTAAATACCTCACACACTGATGTTAATCTTTGCTGGCTTCAAATATATTTTTTGGGTGACGGCTTGTGAGATGCTGACTTGTCCAAGATGTACGCTACCTAGGCTCCAGTTTGACTATTATCCACACAAACATGCAATGTTCACACAAATACGGACGTCTTAAAACGCATTTTTTTCCTTGGGTTCGTCTTCCCCCCCACCCCCGGGCAGAGTGGAGATTTTAAAAATCTCATAGGGTTTGGGTATGAATCGGTAAAACTGAGGTTTTGGTTTATGTCATAAAAAAATGACATTATGTCATGTTTTTTAACCCTATTCAACAATAGCATCTGACTATATTTACATTTTACATTTAACATCGTATTCTATCAATGAAGAGCTGTGTACCACCAAGCCATTTGTGGTAGCAATTCTTTCTGATTGATCAAAATGGCATACAATTTTTTTATGCGGACAGAAATTTGTTTTAAACTTTACTGGTATGTATGTTGTTGTTTTTGTTTTTACATCAGAGGGGCAAAACGTTGTTTTGTAATGGCCTGAGACAAACATGTGCACACAAATGTTGATTATAGAAAGCAATAGAAATAAAGACTTTAAAATAATCTTACAATCTTAAACTACATAAAACTAGATTCAGGTTATGTGGTTTTGAAAATGTATTTTTGTAATACTTGGAACACTTTTTTTGTAACTGTTTTTTGATAAACCGACAACACATCCATCCATCTTCTACCGCTTATCCCTTTTGGGGTCGCGGAGGGTGCTGGATCCTATCTCAGCTACAATCGGGCAAAGTCGCCACCTCATTGCAGGGTCAACACAGATAAACAGACAGCATTCACACTCACATTCACACACTAGGGCCAATTTAGTGTTGCCAATCAACCTATCCCCAGGTGCATGTCTTTGGAAGTGGGAGGAAGCCGGAGTACCTGAAGGGAACCCACACAATCACGGGAAGAACATGCAAACTCCACACATAAAGATCCCGAGCGCTGGATCGAACCCAGAATTGTATTGTGAGGCAGATGGACTAACCCCTCCACCACCATGCTGCTCCAACAACACATGTAAAATAATAATTAAGTTAGCGGTCATTTTTAAATCAATTTTAACATTTTTAATGGGCCATTGACATCCCTGTGCTAATTATGCTGCTTCTATACGACCAGAATTTGGATTATTATTAATATTGACTACTAACACAGTGTTGTTATCGTACTAATGCGGTCATTGTGAATTTTAATTCCAAATAAGCATCCTTAGTTAAAGATGTACTCAGGTATATCCAATATCCTGGCCTTTGTAGAAGGGGAAATATTCAGCTGAGTGACTAAGGGGAAGGCTTGTTTTAGGGTATATAAGAGGGTTTGGAGGATATTGTATATTTTATAACTCAATTAAACCATCGCTGAAAGAAAGAAAATAATCCACAAAGACAAATTAAATATATTCCTTGATTTATGCAATCATTTCTTTGCATGCGATACAGGAACTAGATGATAAATCGCACACGTAACAATGGAGATGACCAAGAACTGACATTCTGTCATGTACACAAAATTGATAAAATAATCAACTTGAAACATATCAAAAAATTATATCTGCTGTGATCTGCCGCTGTATAGAAAATAAACATAGGACACACTTTCCTATTTTGTGCCACAGCACAGCATCCGTGATGGTAAAGAGGGGAAATGATGAAGACTGTAGAACAGCAAATTAAGTCATGAGGCTGGAAAACGAGTTGGAAAGTGAGCAGAGTGTCTACAGATATGTGTGAATACCGTGTCTTAATATTAGTTTTTAATCTTCTATTGCACCCAACCACAGTGACAATGCTCTTCTGACACTGACCACATAAGCTACTTATTGATGGGTTGTGGGAGAGCTTAATGCTGAAAGCAGTGCCTTGGGACGCTGCGTTGCTCCTGTGTTGCTTTGAATGGGTAACTTAATGGCTGTTAAACGTCCGCACTCCGAACTGAGATGCACTTTTGTGGTCACACAAAAAGCTTTAAACGTTTCATGGTGAGCAAGGTCAGCAGAAAAATAGAGGAATCAAAACAAAGGAAGCAGAAAAGCTTTCAAATTTTGCAGAGGAGTGAAAGATTCAGTAGTAACAGTAGCAAGTTATTATGTGCATGGAAGCATCAAATTATCATAATTTTGGTAAAAGAAAACCCTACGTTTTCGGGTTTAGGGTAACAGATTTGCTTGAGCGCAGCATAGCTAACTGGAATGTGATCGCTTCTCTACAGTTACACTAAGGATGCACACATTAACATGTGCAGCATGTGTGGTGTCAGTGAGAAAGGAGGGGGTGGGTTGATAATTGATACAAACACGTGTAACTATTGCCACGGCTAATCCACAGTTACATTTCCAAACTTTTACCATAGAAAGCAATAGAAAGACCAAGATTAGTACACAGTCAAAAAACCAAGATGTATTTCAATTAATGTGATTTTCAATTACTCTTCTGCGAAAACAACTCAAGACCACAGTCTGTCAATCGCCTCTTGACTTTTTATTTCAGATCTACAGTCATGGTGTACACAGGCATTCAATTAACTAAGTGAATAAGTAAGTAATAGCGTGTTCACCAATTGCTTCACAGTTTAGGTAATCAGGAGAAAGGGCAAAGTGTTCCACACACTTGAAAACACGACTCAAAGGCAACAAGTCTCCTTTCGTTTTAATTTTGTTGGAGGGACAGATGACAAAAAGTTGATCGGATGACCTCTGATATCAGCAGAGAACATTTAGTTGAATGAAATCCTGTAAATGTTTTTTACAGGATTTTACAAACGGCCTTCTTTCATCTCCGTAATATCGCTAAAATTCGCTCCATTTTGTCCATTAAAGACGGCGAGATCATTATCCATGCGTTTGTTACGTCTCGTCTCGATTACTGTAACGTATTATTTTCGGGTCTCCCCATGTCTAGCATTAAAAGATTACAGTTGGTACAAAATGCGGCTGCTAGACTTTTGACAAGAACAAGAAAGTTTGATCATATTACGCCTGTACTGGCTCGCCTGCACTGGCTTCCTGTGCACTTAAGATGTGACTTTAAGGTTTTACTACTTACGTATAAAATACTACACGGTCTAGCTCCAGCCTATCTTGCCAATTGTATTGTACCATATGTCCCGGCAAGAAATCTGCGTTCAAAAGACTCCGGCTTATTAGTGATTCCTAGAGCCCAAAAAAAGTCTGCGGGCTATAGAGCGTTTTCCGTTCGGGCTCCAGTACTCTGGAATGCCCTCCCGGTAACAGTTCGAGATGCTACCTCAGTAGAAGCATTTAAGTCTCACCTTAAAACTCATCTGTATACTCTAGCCTTTAAATAGACCTCCTTTTTAGACCAGTTGATCTGCCGCTTCTTTTCTTTCTCCTATGTCCCCCCCTCCCTTGTGGAGGGGGTCCGGTCCGATGACCATGGATGAAGTACTGGCTGTCCAGAGTCGAGACCCAGGATGGACCGCTCGTCGGGACCCAGGATGGACCGCTCGCCTGTATCGGTTGGGGACATCTCTACGCTGCTGATCCGCTTGAGATGGTTTCCTGTGGACGGGACTCTCGCTGCTGTCTTGGAGCCACTATGGATTGAACTTTCACAGTATCATGTTGGACCCGCTCGACATCCATTGCTTTCGGTCCCCTAGAGGGGGGGGGTTGCCCACATCTGAGGTCCTCTCCAAGGTTTCTCATAGTCAGCATTGTCACTGGCGCCCCACTGGATGTGAATTCTCCCTGCCCACTGGGTGTGAGTTTTCCTTGCCCTTTTGTGGGTTCTTCCGAGGATGTTGTAGTCGTAATGATTTGTGCAGTCCTTTGAGACATTTGTGATTTGGGGCTATATAAATAAACATTGATTGATTGATTGATTGATATTGCACACTGATATTAGGTGCACATGTTAACTATTCCCTATCTGTAATATGATAAAGGGACGTATGAATATTTTATTCTACATTTAAATCCCTTCATTGTGGTCTAGATGTATTGGATATATTTTGGTCTAAATTGTGCTCCACAGCCACTTTTTTAACCAACTTTTTGAGTCTGTCATCAATCGATCAATCGATCAATCAATCAATCAATAAAGGTTTACTTATATAGCTCTTAATCACAAACGTTTCAAAGGGCTGCACAAGCTACAACGACATCCTCGGCTCAGATCCCACATCAGGGCAATAATGTTTGTGTGTGGAGGCATTCCCAGATTGTAAATGAAACAACGCCGGCCCTCTCCAAAAGTATCATAATTTATCTTTTGAAGATGTACACTGTTTAAATATATATCTTTAAGTCAATGCTATTTGTCCTTGGCCCTGCACTCTTCAGCATCTACATGCTGCCGCTAGGTGACATCATACGCAAATACGGTGTTAGCTTTCACTGTTATGCTGATGACACCCAACTCTACATGCCCCTAAAGCTGACCAACATGCCGGATTGTAGTCAGCTGGAGGCGTGTCTTAATGCAATTAAACAATGGATGTCCGCTAACTTTTTGCAACTCAACGCCAAAAAAACGGAAATGCTGATTATCGGTCCTGCTAGACACCAAACTCTATTTAATAATACAACTCTAACATTTGACAACCAAACAATTAAACAAGGCAACACGGTAAAGAATCTGGGTATTATCTTCGACCCAACTCTCTCCTTTGAGGCACACATTAAAAGCGTTACTAAAACGGCCTTCTTTCATCTCCGCAATATCGCTAAAATTCGCTCCATTCTGTCCACTAAAGACGCAGAGATCATTATCCATGCGTTTGTTACGTCTCGTCTCGATTACTGTAACGTATTATTTTCGGGTCTCCCCATGTCTAGCATTAAAAGATTACAGTTGGTACAAAATGCGGCTGCTAGACTTTTGACAAGAACAAGAAAGTTTGATCACATTACGCCTGTACTGGCTCACCTGCACTGGCTTCCTGTGCATTTAAGATGTGACTTTAAGGTTTTACTACTTACGTATAAAATACTACACGGTCTAGCTCCATCCTATCTTGCCGATTGTATTGTACCATATGTCCCGGCAAGAAATCTGCGTTCAAAGGAGTCCGGCTTATTAGTGATTCCCAAAGCCCAAAAAAAGTCTGCGGGCTGTAGAGCTTTTTCATTTCAGGCTCCAGTACTCTGGAATGCCCTCCCGGTAAAAGTTCGAGATGCCACCTCAGTAGAAGCATTTAAGTCTCACCTTAAAACTCATTTGTATACTCTAGCCTTTAAATAGACTCCCTTTTTAGACCAGTTGATCTGCCATTTCTTTTCTTTTTCTTCTATGTCCCACTCTCCTTTGTGGAGGGAGTCCGGTCCGATCCGGTGGCCATGTACTGCTCGCCTGTGTATCGGCTGGGGACATCTCTGCGCTGCTGATCCGCCTCCGCTTGGGATGGTTTCCTGCTGGCTCCGCTGTGAACGGGACTCTCGCTGCTGTGTTGGATCCGCTTTGGACTGGACTCTCGCGACTGTGTTGGATCCATTATGGATTGAACTTTCACAGTATCATGTTAGACCCGCTCGACATCCATTGCTTTCCTCCTCTCCAAGGTTCTCATAGTCATCATTGTCACCGACGTCCCACTGGGTCATTATTGTCACCGATGTCCCACTGGGTGTGAGTTTTCCTTGCCCTTATGTGGGCCTACCGAGGATGTCGTAGTGGTTTGTGCAGCCCTTTGAGACACTAGTGATTTAGGGCTATATAAGTAAACATTGATTGATTGATTGATTGATTGATTTTCTTCCACCAGAGACGGTTGAAAATTAACTTTATAAACATCACAAAGTTAAGTACACCTTCACTCACTGATCAAAACAGACTCAGAGTCCAGAACCGCAAAAAAAATCATTTTTTTGCCAGCATTTATGTCACTGCAGTTTTGCTATGCGCATGCCACGATTAGATGAATATAAAACTTTACCCTTCCTTCTCCTTGAATTTTCTACAAACTAAGTCATAAATTCGCCACCTTTTTCCGTTAGAGTTCAGCAGCTAACTACATTTTGTTGTGGCCCAAATGTCGGGGACAAATAAAAATGGAAGGGTATATCTTATAGTATCCATCCATCCATTCATCCATCCATCCATCCATTTTCTTCCCCTTATCCAAGGTCGGGTCGCGGGGCCAGCAGCCTAAGCAGGGAAGCCCAGACTTTCCTCTCCCCAGCCACTTCGTCCAGCTTTTCCCCGGGGGATCCCGAGGCGTTCCCAGGCCAGCCGGGAGACATAGTCTTCCCAACGTGTCCTGGGTCCTCCCCGTGTCCTGCTACCGGTCGGACGTGCCCTAAACACCTCCCTTGGGAGGCGTTCGGGTGGCATCCTGACCAGATGCCCGAACCACCTCATCTGGCTCCTCTCGATGTGGAGGAGCATCGGCTTTACTTTGAGCTACTCCCGGATGACAGAGCTTCTCACCCTATCTCCAAGGGAGAGCCCCGCCACCCGAAGGAGGAAACTCATTTCGGCCGCTTGTACCCGTGATCTTGTCCTTTCGGTTATGACCCAAAGCTCATGACCATAAGTGAGGATGGGAACGTAGATCGACCGGTAAATTGAGAGCTTTGCATTCCGGTTCAGCTCCTTCTTCACCACAACGGATCGGTACAACGTCCGCATTACGTAAGACACCGCACCGATACGCCTGTCGATCTCACGATTCACTCTTCCCTCACTCGTGAACAAGACTCCTAGGTACTTGAACTCCTCCACTTGGGGCAGGGTCTCCTCCCCAACCCAGAAAACATTTACCGGATTTCATTCAACCCTATCTCTTATAGTATTTATTTATTTATTCAATAGACATAGAGCAGGTGGGAGGGCATGAAACGTGAAGAAATATACATGCATGTTCCAGCGGCAATAGTCTCAACTGTGTGGGCTCAGAAAAGGGGGAGGAGGCTTTCCAACACAATATGTCCAAGAATGCCCACATAAGTATGTCCGTCAATCTGTGATGTTACTGATTTTCCGTTGTTAAAACAACACCCCAAAACCCTATAGTTTATGTCGCGCTGTTGCCAAATGGCCAAGTTGCTCTTGTAAAAAAGATTTGATTTAATCATAATTAGTTTACACACCGGTTAACTAAAAGGTAAACATATAAATGGTTTCCTCCAGCTTGTCAATAAACTTGTGGTGGTGGAGGCATAGTGTGGTCAATATGACACCATCATATAATTTGCATAACTGTTGATGATGTGTATACCTTCTATAAAAAAGGCTTAAAAAAAGGTAATACATTCATCAACTAATTTGTGTTATAAGTAATTGGTATTAAAATTGTTTTTCTTATATAAATTGTTTTGCTCTATTTTTATAAGTATTATTATTGTACAGTGTAACACAGGTGATGTACCAGTGATGTCTACTGGTCTTTCAAGTAGGGTAAGCTAATATTCAACTATAGGTTGTATTCACCAGACCGTCTCATTAACTATGTGAGGCGTGAAGAGGTGGGCCAGCAAGCATCTGTCATTGCGTTCTGTGCGGAATTTTGCCTTTCGTGAAGAAAAAAATAAAAATGCCCTTGTTGTTTTAGGCTGTTGGAACTGTTCAAATCGGGAAAAGGATATACGTTTCTTTAGAGTTCTTCGAGAGGTAATCAAGAAGGGTGAAAGATGTCAAGATTTTACGAAAGACAACGAGAAAAGGGGCATGCACTTCAGTCCAACAGAGCAAAGTTGAATGCACAAGATTGTAGTGTTCACATTGTTAAAGGTTTATTTGATATACATTTAACGTTTAGTATTCCCCATTTAAGTATTACCTTGATATATTTGTAGTTGATCTTAATTCGCATTTTTGCTAAAAGTGTTTCGTAAAGCACCTACTCAGCGAGTCTAAATAAAAGAAAGCAAATGTGAGCAAAACCTAAAATAGTTAAGCTTTAACCAAAGGCATAAATTAATTTTTCAGCACATGCACAACTTTGAGATCTATAGTTATATTTTGATAAAGACGGGGAAACATACGCATCCTTATAATGATGCATGCAATAACAAGTAAGCAACAAACATGGCTGTAAAACGGAAGTTAAATCATAAAATGCAACCTTACTCGAGCAAAAACGATGCATGATTTATTCAAGAGAGTCATGACATCAATGTCCTTGACCCAGTCAAACACAAAATAGTTGTAGACCAAAGTGCTTTTCCAAGTTTTCATCTGTTTTGTTGTGTTGAATAATGTCTGGAGCACCGGATAATTTGACATGTCTGGGAACTCAATCGACAGTTAACCCTTAGGATCACACGACAAATCTTTTTTTGATAATGTATAGGGATAGATTACGTTGCATAGTTACATTTGTTTGCTCGTATCTGCTTTTAGTGGTAAGATCTACGACCCTTGCCTACTCAGATAGTTCGCACACTGTTTGCAGCACAGTAGCCAAATTTGTTTGGTGGTTCACTACTATGTTTACTTTCGTTCAAAAGTCAAGCGATGAAATACAACCTGTCTAAACATTAATACAGTCTCTACTCTCCAATAAAAGATAAAAAATATAAAGATGCTATATTTTACAAGAAATGCTCCATATCAACAGGAACAACGGAATTCAAATTAAAAAATGCTCGGGTAGTGTTTTATATTTCAAAATTGTTCAATTTACTGTCAATCAAAATGGGATTCAGCCTTACACAGATCATCCAATCATCATGCGGACGCCCGGCGCCCTGTACTCAACCGTACACTTGTTGACCCATTAGACTTATTGGCTCTTTTGCTATAAAGAGTGGAGAATTCTTCATCAAGGTTCACTTTTGGCAGAAGCTTACACGTGGAGGCCCCCACTTGCGGTGCTTAGGTATTCAATCGACAATGCTTTCGTGGGAGTAAGATCAACGCTGTAACATTTATCTGTGACCTGTTTTAAAAAAATGTCTGTGAAATCTTCCAGAAGACCTGACCTCTGACGGTTCAACAAAAGAACGTGAGTAGTTTAACAGTGGTGTCATTGTCATACTTGAAGTGGGATTGGGTATTATAAGCTTATGGCCACATTGTGTTTTACAGTCCACAGCTCCAAACTAGTTATTTTAAAACCATGTTTCTTAAAAAAAAATAATAATAATATAGGCGTATTTAATATCCTATTTGCCAGAGTAATTAGCACTGATTCTGACTCGTGGGACTGGTAAACTTTCCAAAGAGACCAAAGCCATACCTGTACTCCAAATGGTTCGATGACATATTTTAAGTTTACAATGGAAACAACAAACTTTAGCCTAAAAATTCAGGCACAATATGGATTACCTTCTGACGTCCTCTTCTGTCCCTCTTGCCCTGTGTGTCCGTGTTGAGTGCTCCGACTGCTGAAAAGAGTTGCTTCTGGACATCCTCGCTTGTTCCTGGACTGGTGTCACTCGGCTTGTAGCCTGGTTTTCACGTTCCACTGCCAGACTGCAGTCGCTTGTATGATCTCCTGACCCCGATGCAGTGACGTGTGCGGGCTTTGACAGGGTAACGTTGGCCTGCTGGCCTTGGCGGGATGCAGACACTGCCGCTGCAATGGCAGCTGCCTGAGCTGGCTGCAGCTTGAGCTTAGTGCGAGAAGTCTCAGCTACAGGAGCTTGCTGAAAGCAAATTTTATCACCATGACGGAGCGTCGCATACTTTTCCAGGTCTCTCAGGTTAGCGTATTTATCCCCTTCTCGGAGTGTACTATATTTCCTAACTTCCTTCAAAGTGCCGTATTTGTCCACAACTTGTAACGTGCCATATTTATTTGGCGTCTCTTTTAAAGACAGCTGTCTCCTCACTTCCCTTTGAGGGATGTATTTATGTGTGTCTTTCATCAGACTGGGCCGGTCTCCAACTTTTTGCAGCGCATATTTCTCCCCATCTTTTGCGAGAAAATATTTATCATCAACTTTAGTGTGAGCGTAGTTTTTGTCAGCTGGTGTCACTGTGTATTTTTCATCCACTTTCTGTACAGAGGACTTTCCCAGGTCCCTGTGAAAGTGGTACTTTTCTTCATCCTTGCGATGGATGTAGTTTACTCCGTCCTGCTTTAAACAATACCTGTCCACGTCTTTCTGTAATGTGTAGTACTCTTGTTCCTTCTGGCTGTGAATTTTCTCTGCATCTTTTAGCCGCTTGTCGTCCATCTTTGATAAACAGTTTTGATGCACAGGCTTCCGATTTCGCTCATTGTTCTCCACCTCGGGATGGCGGAAGACTCTGTTATTCTGTATGTTGTTAAGCTCCTGAGGTGCGCGCTGATCTACTTTCATCGAGTCCAACCTGAGGAAACAGTAACAACAGAAAGAAAATGTGAAAAAAAGTACCAACGCTTGGTCTCTTGTGGTATTGCAAAAAACAAAGAAAACGCAAGTTACATTCAGAGTTGCTCGTAAGATGCAAATTGAACTGGAAAAAAAAGAGAAATGTACATAATTTGCCTTATTGAATTTTGTCTTCTGAGCCTACCTTGTTCCAATTAAGTGTTGTTTTCCCTGTTCTATCTGTTCTTTTGGACACTAAGTTTATTTAGTATTTTTTCAGTTGCTAGATTTTAATCCCAGTTCTGCCTGTTGTTTTTTGTTTGCACTATGTTTTTCTCCATTTCTTTTGTATTGTACACTTTTGTTGTTTAGTATACAGTGGAACCTTGATTTAATTAATAGACACTGGAACCTTGATTGAATATGAACTTTTGTATTTACAAACCAATTTGTTTAAAAATGTGCTTTGTTTACGAACCTTTTCCCTGTGTATGAAGGTTTTATCCATATGTTGGGTTCCTCCCAGCGCAGACATTTTGTGCCAGGCAGTACCTCCGACGTGGGCAGCGGATTAATCTCTAGTGCTCAGTCATTCAGCAGATCAGTGGTGTCCTTAGCTACTTTGCTAGGATGTTATTTTTATTTTTTTTAATAGCCTTTTTACAGCATTTATCTAGTTTTGCTGGAATAATATGAGTCCAAAGAAAGCAATGGACAATCGATATTTGGCTTGAAACTGTTGTCGACACTGGCTCCCGGTTCTCCCGTTCCCTTCCGCCGTTTGCAATGCAGATTAACTGACAAGGTAAAGTGGAATTTTTATTTATTCACAATCATTTCAGCGACCTGGCTGTCAAAGGTAAAGAGTTTTGCGATTTTAAACTGTGTGTACACCACAAGGCTAGTGAAAGTGTTTGTGTGCGTACCAGTAGGGTCGCTGCCATTGAGGACAGCTTAGCTATTTATTGTTGTTTTGGCTTTGTTGTTAAATAGAAAGTTGATCCATCACCCTCTTGTTATGTTTGTTTGACAGACAGTACTGTATAACACTTTATATTGTGTACAAAGTGCACAAACCTTTACGAAACAATGCACTTTTGTTATGGCAGGAACCCATTACTCATTGCTTTTATAGAGAAATCTAATTTAATTTACAATTAAGTTTGTAAATCAAGGTTCCACTGTATCTTTCTAATAAACCGTGCTGTATTACATTTTATGCCTTTCATGTCTGCGTCTGCGTGCTAAACCTAGCCAAACCTTCAGAGGGATGAACAGGATTTGACCATGATGGTATTGTGCCATAAATAATCTAGTGTCTCGGATGCAAATTACATCTTTACTTGGCAGATTTAGACACATGCCCAAGGATACTAAAGATAATGAATATAGCTGGTCACAATGTGTAGTTCTACAGTATATAATGACAACTTTGTGTATCAGTGGCTTTTCCCCCCTGCATGTTAGCACCAACCTTTTGGTGGGTTCACTGTGGACAAGCGCTGCATCTGTCATGACTTTCATCCAGGACTCCATTTCTTTGGCCGTGTCGGTGCAGAAATAGTACGTCCTCATATTGGGGTGAGTGGCCTGTCAAATAAAGAGAAAACATGGAGTTATTTTAAGTACCATTATCATGTCGCGACATCATTATCATGTCTCGACATCATTACTGTTGTTGTTCGTTCATTTCCTACTTATCATCCTGTCTGGGGTGAGATGGAGCCTCTCTTAGCTGACTTTGGTAAATGGTAAATGGGTTGTACTTGTATAGCGTCTTTCTACCCCTTTTTAAGGAGCCCAAAGCGCTTCGACATTATTTCCACATTCGCCCATTCACACACACATTCACACACTGACGGCGGGAGCAGCCATGCAAGGCGCGAACCAGGACCCATCAGGAGCAAGGGTGAAGTGTCTTGCCCAAGGACACAACGGACGTGACTAGGATGGTAGAAGGTGGGGATTGAACCAATTACCCTCAGATTGCTGGCACAGCCACTATACCAACTTCGCCACGCCGCTCCAACTTTGGGTGAGAAATGGGGAACACCCTGAAATGGTTGCTAGTCCATCACAAGACACATACTGTCTAGGTGGAGAAATAAGTACACAATCACCTATTGAAGAACAGTATCTAATTTGTATTAGGGCTATCAAAATTATCAAGTTAATTAATGTAATTAATAAGAAAAAAGTGTCACATTAATCATGAACACACTTATATAAATCATCCAATTTATTTTTACTGTACAAGCTCTTTTACCTTTACCGCTATACGGTCAGTGATCTCATCTATGCATAGGTCAGTAAAAAAAACGAGTGAGGATACTCCGACTAGTGTGCTCGCTGGCAATTTTCACAGCCTGAAATAACTTTAGATAAAACTGTTACCAATTTTTGTGCAAATAATTGATATGCATTGAAGTAAAGCATTTAAAAACTGGATGAGATTCTTACGATAAAATTGAATTTGTGTACAAATATTAGGGTCTTTTCTTCAACAAATTTTACTTTTGCAAGTGAGTTATCACCCGTTATTAAAAATGATTAATCCAAATTCCAAAATTGGATTATTCTGATTAAAAAAATAGTCAATTGACAGCCCTATTTTTTCTACAGAGAAACACGGATTGTAAAAAACAAACAGGAAACTAACATTGAATAAACATTAAAAAAATATTTGTATTTGATTGAGGGAAATAATTACTGGATTTTAATGCAAAACATGGAAAATGTGGAGGAACTCTAGTTGGCAAGCACAGAGATCAGATGGTCAGCAGGGCTGCGCACATCTCAGGAATGATTTTTGTAAAATAAACGTATTTCACTCAAAAACTAAATATTTCATATTTGTTTATATAAATGTATTTTTTATGAATTTATAACCTTTATCTAATTTACAAAATGAGTAGAAGATCAACTACTTATTCCCCCCTCTGTACAGCCAACGACCAGTCACACCTAAAGAGGGTACACAGCCGGCCGGCCTCCTTGTTTCGCTGTGTTTCCATCCATCCATTTTCTACCGCTTGTCCATTTTTGGGTCTTGGGCGGTAGAGCCAATCTCAGTTGCATTCGGGTGGTAGGCAGAGTACACCCTGGATGCCACCTCATTGCAGGGCCAACACGAAAGACAGACAACATTCACACACTTGTAACGTCTTAAAATGCAGCAGGCTAACGATCAATGTCATCCATCCATCCATTTTCTACCGCTTGTCCCTTTTGGGGCTGCGGGTGGTGCTGGAGCCTATCTTAGCTGCATTAGGGCGGTAGGCGGGGTACACCCTGGAGAAGTCGCCACCTCATTGCAGGGCCAACACAAAAGACAGACAACATTCACACACTTTTAAAGAAAAGTTGCCAATTCATCGCCGAATCAATGACCTGAAATCATTTAATTGACATTTTAATTCACCTTGAAGGCATATTTCCTGCTGATGTGGTCATCCACAGACAGCATGGAGACATGAAAGCTTGGCAGCAGGATACTGCCCAGGATGCTGTCTTCTTTTTCATCTACGACATATAAATAATGACACAATTTTTTTAAATGTCAAAAAATATGATAATTGCAAGTAATTGTTTGGTAGCGTTTTAAGCTTAGTATTATCCATTTTGTATATCCACAGGTATACTGTGTGCACAGCGTACTTAGTGAGAATTTTGACACTGTAGTGAATTATATTTATATAGCGCTTTTCTCTAGTGACTCAAAGCACTTTTACATAGTGAAACCCAATCTCTAAGTTACATTTAAACCAGTGTGGGTGGCATTGGGAGCAGTTGAGTAAAGTGTCTTGCCCAAAGACACAACGGCAGTGACTAGGATGGCGGAAGCGGGGATCGAACCTGGAACCCTCAAGTTGCTGGCACGGCCACTCTACTGGTTGGTAGAGTGGCTGTAGCACTTTCCCAAAATCCTTTATTGTTGTTGCATCCATTAGTGCGCCAAACAAAGTATTTCAATTGAAACACAGCCCTACTATACAGAGTACACTTATTGAAATTCACTGATGCAAGTATTCAATTTGGGACGCAGCTTGTATTTTTGAACAACTGTGAGTATTCTTTTTTTGTAGTTTTAGAAGTATAATAAGTCTTGCATCATATTGAGAGCTGTTTATATATTTATAACACCTCATTTGACTGTCGCTTCACAAAACAGAATTAATTAAAGAAAGTGTTCAGATTGTGTAGTGTATCTGAACACCACTCCAAAGAGCCACCATAAATAGCATATTATAAAATAAACACCTATCAAAACTGAACATTATTCTTTTTGTAAATGGTGTAACCTTTGTTACATATTATTAGATTGTGCAGAAAATGTGGACGGTCAGTTGGTTGGTTGGTCAGTATATGTAGGAAGAAAATTACACTAAAATGTTTTTTCATACTGTACCATAAAGACAGCAGCGTGTGGCCATGTATTTCTTGTTAATTCAAAAATCATTCTTTATCTGCCTGTAACACTCTGTATTCATTAAGTGTTTTAATGGGTTAGCCACCCGTACTGTGTGCTATGCATGAATTTGAACTGTTTCCAGTTTGTGTCCCCTTACCACGGTAGTAGAAAAGGCACATGTCTGAGAGGACAAACCACCTCTTCTTCCACAGCTTCATGCCAGTACTGTCCTAAAGGGCCGGATGGGGAGGAGGTCATAATTACCACACAATCATTTAATAATGATGTTCTCTCACACACAAGGCACAGATTTTTTAAACCCTACCAATGTAACAATCAACGGCTACGTGTAATGGTACATTTATTTGTCATCTGTTTTTTGTAGTTAATACTAACATGATTTTATTTTGAAGCTTACTTTGCACAGAACAGGAAATTTCTAGGTTCACATTTTAATGTTGTCTAACAAGACAGCGATAATCAAGTTAACAATACTACAACTCCTGTTGACCTAAACAGCCGGTTATTACAAAGAAATGACCCATATGCTTATCAAATTTAAGTAGACAAAAGTAGCTGACCAGATATGTTCATGTTTACTATAATAACAATAACACAACAAGAAGAAAAGAATGTGAATAGACTCCTCGGCATCCAACATCTCCTCTCTCCTTTCTTCGTCCAATATAAGCGAGACTTTAAGTAAACAACTTCATTTCTTTAAAGTGGAGGAGGTCAAAAGTTGATTACTATCAACTAAAACAGATTAAGACCTCGAAAGTTTCGCTGATGATGTTATGATGACAAATATCATTTGTCATCATCATAACACAGTGTTAAATCCTGCCTTACCTGTTTGTAAAGCCAGTTGCTTTTGACAACTGGAGCATTGAGATTCCTCTTGATGGAGTTGGACCTCTTGCCAAAGTTGTGAACTTTTTTGGAAGACCTTGAGGGCTGTTGAAAGAAAAAGGAGTATATAAAATAAACATGTGTTGATTCTGTCAAAATGCTTAGATGGATGTTGTATTTTTCTACACAGGGGAAAATAGGTTATAATAAATAAATAATAAATATTTGATCACCTGCACACCTATTCATATTTTACCAACAAGTAAACCCACAGAATGTGTCCATGAAAAACACGTATGAGTCCTGTCCCTTTAAGAAAACACTCATAATTTCAAAAGTACTATAGAATGTTTTATCCATTTTTATATTTTATACAATTTTGTAATAAAAATTTAAAACAAAGTGCAATTTGAAGTGGAAAGTGTACAATGTTCTTATGAGACCCAATTGCAATAGGAATACATTGTCCGTGACATTCCTACGGTTATTTACTTGAACTTATCCAGTTCAAAGTGAAAGCACTGCATTTCAATGAGTAATTTATGCTGCAATTTGACCTTTTTTCATTTTCACTGCAAAATACAAAGCCGGGTCCTTTTAAGCTGATTTATGAATAATGATATCTCATGAATATAATATAGTGTAAATATGGTGTGTGAATGTGAGTGTGAATGTTGTCTGTCTGTCTGTGTTGGCTCTGCGATGGGATGGCGACTTGTCCAGGGTGTACGCCGCCTTCCGCCCGATTGTAGCTGAGATAGGAACTAGCGCCCCCCGCGACCCCAAAGGGAATTAGCGGTAGGAAATGGATGGAAGGATGGATGGATGGTGTTATACTTTCTTTTAGCAAGTGTATGCAGAAATACAGTATCATTTATTAATGACAGTGCAGAAACTCTGATTTCAGCTGCAACGGAAAACCGTCTATTGTATATTGTACAATAAACAAATAAACATCTATCGGTACCTAAAGAGTTATATTAAAAATGTATTTGATTGCAAAGCTTGTTAAAGCCTCCCCACAAATTTATATCAATAAAGGATATAGTTTTATTAATGTATTTACTTTTTTCATCAAATTGTTTTATTAATACATATCCTGATAATACCAACATTATATTATATTAATTTTATATCAGCGTGTTGATTTATTCCTCAAAATAATTGAAAATTTTAATAAATCAATACCCTGATTATCCAAATATTATATAAATATTAAATGGCCAAAACATTTCAGCCATTATTTTTTTCCACATTTAAAAAAATTCCTGATTAACCAACAGTCCATAATATACAGTATAGATCAGTGATTCTCAAATGGGGGTACGCGTACCCCTGGGGGTACTTGAAGGTATGCCAAAGGGTACGTGAGATTTTTTTACAATATTCTAAAAATAGCAACAATTCAAAAATAATTTATAAATATATTCATCGAATAATACTTCAACAAAATATGAATGCAAGTTCATAAACTGTGAAAAGAAATGCAACAATGCAATATACAGTGTTGCCAGCTAGATTTTTTGTGGACATGTTCCATAAATATTGATGTCAAAGATTTATTTTTTTTGTGAAGAAATGTTTAGAATTAAGTTCATGAATCCATATGGATCTCAATTACAATCCCCAAAGAGGGCACTTTAAGTTGATGATTACTTCTATGTGTAGAAATCTTTATCTATAATTAAATCATTTGTTTATTTTTCAACAAGTTTTTAGTTATTTTTATATATTTTTTTCCAAATAGTTCAAGAAAGACCACTACAAATGAGCAATATTTTGCCCTGTTATACAATTTAATAAATCAGAAACTGATGACATAGTAATGTATTTTACTTCTTTATCTCTTTTTTTCAACCAAAAATGCTTTGCTCTGATAGGAAGGTACTTGAATTAAAAAAATGTTCCGAACCACTGGTATAGATGAATAAATGTTTTTCCTTTATTTGCCAATTACAATTTAAAATATATATATTTCCTAATCATCCAAATAATATATAAATATTTTATGGGCCAATACAGTTCATCCATTATTTTTCTCATGTCTAACTAAATGTTATATACTGAACATTTTATTCAGTTTAGACAAATAAATGTTTAATATTTCCCGCTAAAACTTTAAATAAATACATTCCATGATTATCCAAATAATATGTTAATATAAGACGATACATTTTATGTATTTATTTTTTTCTAATCTAAAATTAAAATTTTAAATTAAAATGATAAACTGAATGTTCTTTATCAAGGTCAAGGTCAAGATTTATTTAATGCTACCCGGAGTTAAAATAGTTGTGCAGACATTTTTAATTCAGTGTCAAGACAGATGGAAGCAAGCAATCACAAATCATATAAAACATAAAAACATTTTAGCATGGACATTAAAATATAATACCTAATAAACCAATACAATCATTGTATTATATGGACCAATACATGTTTTGTCATTTTTTTCCATCTAAAATACCATACAACTTTTTAATTGAATTAATTAACACATTTACTAATTATTAAAATACTATATAAATGTATAGTTAGCGAGATATACTGTATACGTAGCTAGAAACGAGCGAGTGAGAGAGCAGGAACATTTAGATCGGTGGTATCCAAAGTGTGAGGGTATAGTGTCCGTAACTTTTACAAAATAATAATAAGAGACATTTCAATCCGTGCCACCCAAAGTTACCCCGTTCTTGGAATTTAATAACCATACTGACCCGCGTGAACGAAGAAGAGAGGGTCACTGTGGTGGCAGGGCTCTCAGCAAAGGTGCTGTTGTCTGAGCCCCCTGTGTAGTTAGACGCTTCGCTCATGGTGCTCATGTGACGGTCCTTACTGTCACCGTTGTCCTGCTCTGTCTTTGGAGCTGTCCTGCCACAAGGTAAGAGACATATCGAAACAATACATTTGACCAATATATATAACATGGTGAGTACAAGGAATGTTATTGTTTTTTGATGGTTAATCCAAAATAGCATCAATAGATGTGTGCAGGTGTCTCAATTGAAGCGATCAGAATAGATTCGATAGATTTCTGGAAGTTTATTTTAGCATTTCATTACATGTAGTTGTATGCTGCAGCCAAACTTTAAGTGCAATATAATGTTTTACCTTCCAGGGACGCTGCACTTATTCCAGTGTTAGAAGCGCGTACAAACAAAAGTACACCAGTTGACGGGAAAAAAAAGGTGGAACGCCGGATTTGACAGGAAATTACCATATTAAAGGAGTAATGCACTTTCTTTTGTTATTTGCCTATCATTCACAATCTTTATGTAAGACAAGAACACAATTTCTTTTTTTTTTGCATTATAACTCGGAAATAAATGCGAGAAAAATGCCACCTTACAATGGAGCCTACTTTGCTTCTAATTCAGGTCCATGTTGCAAGAACAATCAATCCCAGCCAATTTCATTACACACCAGAGATGATAGCTGATTAACAAGATACCGTCATTATTGTCTTTGAATGGTATAACAAAGAACGTGGCCTCTGTTTAAAAAAACGCTGTTGCCTAATGAATCGGTGGGTGCGTTGTACCACCTATTGTTTATGACGATAATAATACATTGTATTTATAAGTTCCTTTCTCAACACTTAACAAGATGCCAAAAATGAACAATGAATGAAATCAATGGAGAAATGAAACACAGTCAAGCAGTAGTAGAGTGAGTGAGCAACATTACAAAGAACGTTGAGTCTGACTTTTGACTGCAACTGTATCCAATATGTTTGTCTTTGGCTGCTATGTAAATACAGTATGTACAAACTAGCCTACGCTGTCAAGATATTTTCTTTGACACCACTTCCTCTCTGTTTGGCAAGTATGGTTAGTCTTCTCTCTGTGTGTCATCCACTATTATCCATTCGGCATCCATTGCACTGGGCGGGGGGGACCACATGATCCCTTCCAAGGTGTCTTATTGTGCCCAATGCGTTGAATTTTTTCTTGCCCTAATGTGGAATACGAGGAGGATGTCGTTGTGGTTTGTGAAATCCTTTGAGGCATTTGTGATTTAGGTCTATATACATAAACTTTGATTGATTGATATCATAATTGGCTATTAGTATTAATAAGGCTGAAGAAAACAGCACTTTAAAGAGTGTGTTCGAATGATCAATGCTGACAAGAGAAACTGAAAGCTAAACCTGCACCGTCTGTGGGTATATTACCTGGTGTCAGCCTCAAGGGGCTTATCAGGATGGACAAACGTTCCAAATTTTGCACTAAAAAAAAGAACAAATGACAAAATGATAAAAACCCAAAGTAAGAATATGAATGAAATTCAATGAATAAAGGCAACAAATAACAATAAAACAAAAAGTGAAAGAAGATGTGTCACATTAGAGCAACAGATGCAGTATAGTTAAAATGCCTTTCAATGAATTTATCAACACAGCCAATGAGGTTGTGCTATGGCATTTGTTGATTTGTCTCCATATTCCCTCAGGGAAAAACATAACTGTGAAGTCGAGAGATTTATGTCATATTGTTCCCCCATTAAATGGTTATTTTGCTGTTTGATTGCCCAACACACATCACTGCAGGGTAGGGGTGTAACGGTACACAAAAATTTCGGTTCAGTACGTACCTCGGTTCAGAGGTCACGGTTCGGTTCATTTTCGGTACAGTAAGAAAACAACAAAATATACATTTTTTGATTATTTATTTAACAAATTTGGTAAATCTTCCACCAAAAATATTTTTCTTAGTGGAATATTTGAGGTGAAGTAATCAGAAACTTGGATAGGTCAATAATTCATAATAACATTGATTTTGTTTCAATATTATGTTTTGAGCAATGACAGTTTGAAAGAAAAAAACAACAACTTTGTTTTATTAGTCAACGTTGCAACTTTTTCTAAATTACATTTAGCCTTTGAGCTTTTTTATTTCACTTTTGTTTATGTTTTTGTTTATTTTAATAGTATTTTCAGAATGTGCCGTGGGCCTTTAAAACATTAGCTGTGGGCCGCAAATGGCCTCCGGGGAACACTTTTGACACTCCTGCTATAGATAATAAAAAATAAAATCTGATAAATCTATAGGTAAAAAGCAAAGCCTGGCAACGCATGCGCGTTTATCATAACTCTCTCGCTCTCTCTGTCTCTGCCCCGCCCTCACGAATGTTGCTGCGTGCAGCACTTTCTTTTTGTTTTTAACCTCTTCTTAACCCTGAACGTACATTGAAAATACACGCAAGCCTAACTTAAAATGCCGAACATTCGAGGCATTTAAGAAACTCCACCTGGACAGCCTCGCAAAAGAGGACATATCCCGTGAAAAGAGGAGGTGTGGTCAGTCTATCGTAGCCCGGCCGTTGCTAGCATGCCTTGTGTTTTGTTTGTTTTTTTGATTGATTGAAACTTTTATTAGTAGATTGCACAGTACAGTACATATTCCGTACAATTGACCACTAAATGGTAACACCCGAGTAAGTTTTTCAACTTGTTTAAGTCGGGGTCCACGTAAATCAATTCATGGTGCCTCGGTGTGCTACTTAATATGTCCGTGTTGTTCGGTACACCTCTGAACCGAACCGAAACCCCCGTACCGAAACGGTTCAATACAAATACACGTACCGTTACACCCCTACTGCAGGGACATTGTTCCATTTTTATGTCATCCAGAAGTCAACAAAATATCAATACGATACACATTAAACAGAAGTGAAAGCTTGGGTGTTTGAAAAAAAAAGTTTGGCAGAGAAACCTTGTGATTAACAACAAACAACAAAATTAAATAGAATAAAGCTAATAAAAACAAACGCCAGCAGACACCAAAACGCATCAATTGAATTTGTTTTAATCAGCCCCTTATGTCATCAGTCAGCTAAAAATGTTTAACATGATATTGCTGAATAGACTATATGTGTAAGATTTTTCTATGACAGCCCAAATGTGTTGACACACACATAGGACGGAAGATGCATCGTTTGTTTTTTCAGCACAATCACCTCCTTTCTCACAGCCATTTTAGTGCAACTGCTAGTTTGCACAAACATTTTAAACTTGCTAAATATTGACACTAAACAGCGGCCGCAGGACCGTTGCAGTCTTGATGACTCACATTGCGAGTAGAGATGTGGGGATGTATATCGTAAGGGATTTCATCGATACTAACATAAATATTCTATATCTATACCTGTATTCATCGGTACCATGTAATGTCACCATCTTGTAAAGCCCACACATATCCATCACTGAGTTTCTATTCATTACAGTTAAACTCAGCTGGAAATAATATTTATGTATGGCATTCATGTGCAGAGCACAGACCTTCTACATGATGTATCATTTTAAATATATAATTTAAATGAATACAATAAATTAGCATGTTGGGTTGGGGTGCATTTGAGCAAGGTATGTTTTGATTCCACACAAACGTTGCGCAATGGAGTGGCTTCAGAAAATGACTGGAGACCTGCCAGCGGATGCCATCTTCCTTCACAGCATCTCTATGGATTATTATTATACTTGATTTTTTTCACTCTTTTGAGTGGATTAATATTGTCTTGTAGATTATTGGATCGCTAAGAGTACGGTTGATGAGTAAAGTGTGTTAAACACACTTCAAAGTGACACTAACTTTTATTAGCCTGCGTGACTTTGAGGGACTTGCTCTGTTACAAACTTTTGTGTAGTGTTGGTTCCTTATTTTTTATTACGCCAAGATGATTTTTAGATCCTACCCCTGTCTTTATCATGCGTGGCAGCGGCAACTGAAGTGAATGTGACAGCGTGTCATAGTCACTACGGTCAGCTGGATGAAAAACACCGATAGCATATCATTTGTCCAGAAACTTAACGTTCCTCCTGGACTGACTCAATTAGGAACCGGTACCAAAAAATACCGCTACTCTGTATACACCCCTAATTGAAAGTGCAAAATAATTATATTTGCATCGCCTTTTCCCAGTATTGTGGGCGTTCTGATTATTAGCATATATTTTGAATATACACGCTATATGGATTGTGTGCTATATTTTGCTCATTTAAGGAAGCGCACAGGCTTAGTCCATTAGCTTACCTTGTATGTCATTTATACAAACCTTAATAGCTTTTTGATTACATTATTTCTCCCCGTTCCAGCAAAGTGCACTCTTTTCTTGTCAGCAGGTAATATGTCATTCTTTAGTTTTTTTCCTCCTTAAGTCCTTAAGAAGTTCCTGCAGTCCTGGGTTCAAATCCAGGCTCGGGATCTTTCTGTGTGGAGTTTGCATGTTCTCCCCGTGAATGCGTGGGTTCCCTCCGGGTACTCCGGCTCAACTCCCACTTCCAAAGACATGCACCTGGGGATAGGTTGATTGGCAACACTAAATTGGCCCTAGTGTTTGAATGTGAGTGTGAATGTTGTTTGTCTATCTGTGTTGGCCCTGCGATAAGTTGGCGACTTGTCCAGGGTGTACCCCGCCTTCCGCCCGATTGTAAGTGAGATAGGCGCCAGCACCCCCCGCGACCCCAAAATGGAATAAGCGGTAAAAAATGGATGGACGGATGTTTGCTTTGCAGGCAGTGTGTTGCATTAATAATGACCAAATGGGGAACAACGCCTCTTAATAGGGCACTACTGTGGAACCCAATTAAGTTGGTCCTACTTACAGTATGTCGACAACCCGTTGATGTCGAACCTACTCATCACTTCCCTGTCCAATGTGTTATCTTTACTACTAAAAAAGTCCACTTGAGTTGACTTTGACATACATGGTCGACTCATCCATCCATCCATTTCCTACCGCTTATTCCCTTTGGGGTCGCGGGGGGCGCTGGTGCCTATCTCAGCTATAATCTGGCGGAAGGCGGTGTACACCCTGGACAAATCGCCACCTCATCACAAGGGCAACACAGATAGACAGACAACATTCACACTCACATTCACACACTAAGGCCAATTTAGTGTTGCCAATCAACCTATACCCAGGTGCGTGTCTCAACCATATGTATACTGTATATGTATATACGCTAACTTTCCAAAGTAGTTTACACAGTATATCCCACCCTCTTATGGCTTCTTGTACGTAATGACATAATTAGATACATATCTAACACATGCATGCGCATTAGCTTTAGGTATTGTTAGCTAATAATAGCAATTTGGATAGCTAGCGTTAGCTGTCATCGAATGTATATTCTATCGAAACAACAATATGACTGCAAATTGTTTGTCGTTCACCTTTGACTGTTCTTGATGTGGCCGTGTGAGTGACCGCCGTAAACCCCATCATTTTATACGGGCCGGTAAATATTTTTATTACATGAACTTGGTAATTGTAAAAAAAATATAGACAATTGTCACACAAATGTGTCCTGTTAAACCACTAATAGTTAAATAAGCTTGCCATTGATGTTCTTGTTATATGTCTTGCTTTTAAAAATGTTATTGTGAGGAGGTTGTAAACAACACCTTTAAAGAAACGGTTTAAAATGGGTGCACTTAGTTGACTGTATAAAACAACAGAGGAAAAATAAATGGAGTGTGGATCGTTGTTGAAAGGTCCACTTTACAAAGAATTAATGAAAATTGTTCATGAAATAAAGTAAATCAATATGAGCTAGCAACTGATTTAAATTGGCCTTTAAGAGCAAATATTTATTTAATTTTGACTTATTTGTAGGGGAAATGTTTGTGATTATTTGGAACATTCATCATATTTACTGAACATATTTATAACACTGCAGGTCTGTCTGACTGGTAACCAGTACATAAGTTACAAGCACATAATGCTAACCACAAGCATCACGAAGCTGAGAAACTTACTGTTCATTTACAACAAAGATGCAGTTGTCTTGAGAGGGGCCTCCTGATACAGGGTGCTTGCAGGTCACCTTTCGCTCATTGTGACTGGAAGAAAAAAAACACAAAAAAGAGAAAGATAAGAATGTTCCAAAATAAGTTAAACACAGTTCTTGCTGTCTTAGGGTTTCTACTGCTTGTCTTTTAGACTCTGGTGTTTTTTACCCACTGATTTGGCATTGTTTAATATGGGGTTGTCTATTGCCACCTTTGGTTTGAACATGCAGTGAAAACGACACTATCATGTAATTTGTAATTAAATAGTCTAACAAAAAAGGCTAAATAAACATGACCCATGTATTTAAAGACAAATATTTTTGTTATTGTTCGTTATTAGTATCAGTGTCAGCTTTTTCTCATTACATGATGCTGTTAGATATATTTTCCCATTTTTTATGCTTCATGGGTGGCCTGCGCGTCACCAATTGGACACCCCCGTTTGACCTAATCATACATTTGATTGTTTGTAGTGTGAAACATGTATACTAAATGATACAATACAAATATATAGTTATTTACTGTAATGACTGAACTCATGTGAAAGAGTCCTTCAATGCACAATAACATTTACCGTTCCCCCGGAGTCATACGCATGCGCAGATGCAGGGGTGCATGAATTCCAATGAGGGAGCATGTCTAGCCAGAACACCGGCAAAAAATGGTGACACTCGGTGGGGAAATGTCTCTACTCTACTTAGCCCGATGGTTAGCTGTTGGTTTTGCTAGTGTGACTCCAAGGAGACAAGCAGAGTAATGTGTTGTGCAAACGTCCAAGGGTGTAAGAATGTGTTTCAGATTGGGGTACACATACTGTATTGGTGACAGGACAGATCCATAGAAAATTTAGGCAGAAATATGTCAAATAGGACTTAACTATACATCGCAAAATATTCATAAAACACTATGTCACATGGACTGATTTTAAAGAGACCATATTATGATTATTTTTCCGACAACTCAAACACTTCTTTGTGGTCTACATAACATGTAATGGTGGTTGCTCTGTCAACATTTTGCATAGATTATGTTTTACAGACGGTTTTCTAGATGCTTTTTGACTTTCTTCAGGATGCGCTTATTTACGTGGCTCCACTTTGACAGCGACTCCACCCCTCCAACTTTGTTGGAGTTTTTAACACTTCCATAGTGAGTGTACTGACAGACTATACGCTACTTTGCATTAGAAATGGCACTGCGCAAGATGCATGTGCATGTACGAGCCTGTCTGCCCCACAAGAGGATAGAGAGAAAAAAGGAACTTATTGACTACATCGTCGGACTACAATGTTAGCTAGCAACTGATATAGTAAAGGTTTTTGGGTAAATTTATACCACGTATGCAAGATCCGGTGACGTCATCGGTGCGAAAAACCTCACAGGTTTAGCAAGTTCCGGCTCATTTGCCTCCATTGTTTAATTTAAAATGTTCTGGACTTATGCTGATCCCAAACACACAACAGTAGGTATAAATAGGTAAGAAAAGTTAGTTTTGCATAATAGGGCCTCTTTAAAATAATAACTTTCTGACATTAAAATACTAAAAGGTTTTTCAGGCAATGACAATTTATTGATGTTATTGATATAATCAAGTTTGTTGTTGCAGATAATTGAAAAATGTTGCAAATGATTTATTTTCTCCTCTTGCTACGGCATACTTTTTGCACCCAGTAGCTTCCGTAGCCTCTGCACTCCCCCTTATTTTCTCAGCGGCACACCTAGCAAAACAAGGCTAATGCTAACACTAACGAGATTAAGATATTTGTTCCAAAGGAAAGAACATGGATGTCGTAGTGGCTTGTACAGCCCTTTGAGACACTTGTGATTTAGGGCTATATAAATAAACTTTGATTGATTGATTGATTGAATAGTGTTGTCAGTACTTTAGATTTGCGGCAACAGCTGTGGTACAAATGACTGCACGCAACAAAGTTTGTTTAAAAAAAGGCAGTAGCACAACGAACCTACTCAAGCATCTAAAAACCGAAGCCTTCAGTTGAGTGCAGTAAATGCAACTCTAAGGCCCTGATTACACTGTATACCAAATCTGATTTTTTTGCCCTAAAGTGACACATCTGATTTTTTTTGCCTGTCTTTTCGCATCAGATTAAGACCACATTAAGAGGTAGTTCAAAAAAGATTGGAATCTGATCTTTTTAAATGTGACTTCAGTCTAAATGCAATACGACCTGAATGCGACCCGTATGTGACTTTTTCGTCATCTTTAGGCGAGCTAAGTCATTCGTGAAAGACGCAGCCGGCCAGCGGAAGTAGATACTTCATCACAACATCCAGTTTCAATGAGCAAAGTCTTTTTTCGACGTCTGAATTTTTGGTGCATCACTAGTCAATAGTGTGCAAATAATAGGCTATATGTAATACATGAATATATATTTTGTTTCCGAAAAAATAGCAATTGTTGAAGGACCGGAATTGACGCTGTGGCGTATTTGCTTACATGTTATGTACAAACCCTGTTTCCATATGAGTTGGGAAATTGTGTTAGATGTAAATATAAACGGAATACTATGATTTGCAAATCATTTTCAACCCATATTCAGTTGAATATGCTACAAAACATATTTGATGTTAAAACTGATAAACTTTTTTTTTTTTTTGCAAATATTTATTAACTTTAGAATTTGAAGCCAGCAACAGGTGACAAAGAAGTTGGGAAAGGTGGCAATACATACTGATAAAGTTGAGGAATGCTCATCAAACACTTATTTGGAACATATTACTTTAATTTATTTCCATGTAAGAAAATCATACATTTTTAAGGTGTGGTAACTTGTATTTTATTTTTTAGTAGTAGCAGCGATTTCCTTGTTCATTTACAGAACCTGATCAACTTTCTTTGTTTTCATTTTATCGAACTGCGCATGCAAGTTATGCCGAGGCCACATTGGGGCCACAGTGGGGCATGTGCGCATTTATACTGAAGTCTGATAAAGATCACATTTTATTTGCAGTGTAAACACTCAGCTGGGAAAAATCATATTTCGAAAAAATCAGATTTGGGCCACTTTGGCCTGCAGTGTAAACATAGTCTAAATGAGGAAGACAAGACTGTAACAACAAACAGACTTAGGCCAAAAAGCAACTTACTGTGGTGGAATCATTTATACCAGGTACAGTATGTATGATGAGACCATGTATGATGAGAAAGAAGCACGGTGGAGAATGATCACTGAAGCAGTCCCTCAGCACATCGCTAAGATGTGTGAATGAAAAATCCTGCGTTTATCCACTTACTTGATTATTTATTTTCATACCATGCATAATACTATATTTAAATTTACAGAAACATTTTATTCAAAAAAACAGTTTTATGTTAGAACTGTATTGATCTTAGTGTTGGAGATTATTATTTGCATTCAACGTGCAATGCAATACAGAAATATTGCTCCCCAAAGGTAGCTCTCAATTAGTTATTTGAAAATTATTCCATAAAAAAGTACAATTTATATCTTCTCTAAAAAGAGTAACTTTATTCAAATTAGAATGTTGCTAAAAGTAAGATGCAGTTTATGCAGTGTCATTTAAAGGTACTATTTTTTGATCAACTAAAACAGGGGTCGGCAACCTTTACCACTCAAAGAGCCATTTTGACCCGTTTCACAAAATAAAGAAAACAATGGTAGCCACAAAACTCTTTTGAAATTTAATATGAAATGATACTGCATACAGAGTTTTTTTTTTGCTTTGTGCTATGTGTAAACCAGGGGTCTCAGACACGCGGCCCCGCACCTCAATATGAAAATGTAATGTTAGTGCGGCCCGCGAGTTTTATATACAAGCCCCTTGACAGCGTCACACCTGCCAACCCTCCCAATTTTCTCGGTAGACTCCCTAGTTTCAGAGTAATTATTCTCTCGAATGTACACTGGTGTTCACCCAATGAACAATAATAAGGGCGTACAATGATGGCACTACCGCCCTCTACAGTTTGTACAAATAGCTTGCCAGCTCAAAGAATTGTTTGACGGGGCTATTGCAGACACAAGTAAGAGACTGCAAGGCATCCTTATTCAACAGCAATACAGGTTACACTGAGGGTGGCCGTCTAAACAACTTTAGCACTCTTACTAATGTGCGCCACACTGTGAACCCACACCAAACAAGAATGACAAACACATTTCAGGAGAACATCCGCACTATAACACAACATAAACACAACAGAACAAATACCCAGAATCCCATGTATCATATACACACAGCTCTCCAACAAAACCCATCTGGATCAGTGCAACTGTTTGGCTAACAAAAATGAAATTAGCGTGATGCCTCTCACGTCCAAAAATACACAAAATGTTTGCGTCACTGACAACTCAGTGTTGTGTCACTTTACAACCTGCGTTCAATCAAATGAGATTACAAAACATTTTAGCTAGTGCTGACATTGTTGGTAATTTAGCAAATAAATAATAGACAAGTGACCTTCCCAAAAAACAAATGGCAAGACTTTATAAACAAGTCATATTCATGGTAACGTACCCTACACATTGTTTTATAGAACGCCTGCTGCATCTTTCGCTCCTCTTTTAACACTCTCAAAGTGAGAGCAGGTGAGTGAAGAAGTGACCAGTGACACGACGATGACTTGCACTTTCAAAATGAAAACAAAATCAAATAATTTTCTTCTCTGCGATATATTTTTGGGTGTGACAAATGAGTCTGTTCTCAGTATTGTCCACACCTTGTGCATCTGATAACAACAGTGTAGTAGTACAAAAGTGGAGCGAGTAAAATGGGTGAAACGAAGCAATCGGCTGCAGCAACCTAGGGAAAAGATTGTTAATGTAAATGTTCCAGTTCGGCATGTTGATGAAGTTTTGTGCTCTACACAATGGCCTCTGGCGTCGACGGAAGCACGCTTCACGGTCTATTCTCTGACACCGCGATTGTGGAAGTGCTTGATTTGATGTGCAACATAGACTGCTTTTTAAATGTTATTATCACCGACGATCACCCTCATTTAATGGTGGCAGCCAAAATTGTGATTGTGATTTTAATTTGATTAATTGTGCAAGAAGTTACAGTCTCGTTACACATATGCTTAATGCTGTGTAACCTGTCATTTTTACTCTGTTTAACAAAAATTAACAAATATTTAATGTCGTATTGGTTGGTATGTGATTCCACCATGTTGTGTAAATCAAACCTTTAATGTAAATCTAACCTCGCTGCTACCTGGGTCACACCTGCTATCAAATAAATAAAGTCATACACTACAGGAATCATCTCTGTATCAAGTGGTGGCAGTAATAAGCATCTGTGCATCGAAGAAAAAATGGCTACATTTTAACAGCCAGTTGAAGAGCTCAAATGGTAATGTAAAGTGCAATCCCAAAAGAAGCAAAAAAAAAAGTAAATGTTGTATGCATTCAGAGTTCATCCAGCAAAGACCACAACAAGAAATACTGTAGCTATGCCGGTACAGATTGTTCCAACAAGCTCATATTTGTATGGGTATGCCTTGGCAGCAGTCTGTGTGAGTAATATTACATCACAATCTACATCGTAACAGTCTGCCAATACATTTCCTCTCCGCATAGATGTAACAACATAGCACATAGACAAACAGCAGAATTACACTGTCCAGATTGTTGACTCACCGGAGGAATAGTAGAAGGTGTTAAAGAGGTAAACAATCAGGCAAGCAGAGGATGGCTGGCTTGTCCAAGGGCTTTTTTTCTGAGAAGGCAGTGATGCTGCAAGTGCAAGTTGCTGCTCAACAGCACTCCCTGCCTTTCTCTCTCTCCTCGTCTACTGCTTACCACACCATTATTCAAATATGTCAAAGGTGTGCTCAACGCCATAAGGAGTTGTAAAATGTACTGAGGAAATACTTATTTTAATTTTATGGAAGGGCTGCAAGATTCCGCAACAAATGTGAATTACCGCTCTCTTGCTTAGAATTGAGATGGTGATCTTCTGAGTCAATTGTTGTCACATGCACATGTAGCATGATCATGGCCATGTGCTTGCACTTAAAATAAATAACATTATCTTGTTGTGCACAGACCAAAAGGATATTTAGATATTTAATAATATTTTTGAAATTCATGGATTTTCAACAATTATTTTGATAATCCTAAACAGCACCAAGGCCGACATACATGGTAGTAACTAGACCTAAAAAAAGAAGTAGCGATCTCTGCCACATTTTAATGCAAAATGAATACATTGATACATTAGTAGGGCGATCCAGACACAAACACACAGTCCGAAACTCATTTAAATTTTTACTGTCGCAAAACTCAGTCATTATGCACCAATCACGGTTAAAGCCAGCGAGTTACGTTTACAAAAGTCGAAATTTTGAACTTCAACAGTACAACACAAATGGGACTGAGAGTCTTACAAGATGACCGCTGATGTTGTGCAGGCTCAATGTGAAGTAAGGACGGCAGGCAGGAACTCCAGAGCTACTTTTTATCCGAACACAGCCAGTCTCTCGTCAAAACACAGCAGCCTGTGTCTAAAATACCAACAGCACACTTCATGGGCCTTCACAATAAAACGGCTGTGCGCTAAATCCTGTCGAACGAAATATGTGTCTCAGTAAAACAGCTTACACAAGCATGTTTGCACATTTTCTGTAATTATTTTGGTTTTGCTGTGATGACATTTAGGACTTTTTTTTTGTTGTTGTATTCAAAATTGTTGAAATGTACTTACAAAATTGAAGTACTCATTTACCATTCAGTTAGACTTAAATGGCACAACATGCATTGTTTTTAAAACATGATCTGTATGTTTTATTTTATATGGTACTCAGTGGCCTTGTGATTAGTGTCCGCCCTGAGATCGGTAGTTTGTGAGTTCAAACCCCAGCCGAGTCATACCAAAGACTATAAAAATGGGACCCATAACCTCCCTGCTTGACATTCAGCATCAAGGGTTGGAATTGGGGGTTAAATCACCAAAAATGATTCCCGGGCGCAGCCATCGCTGCTGCCCACTGCTACCCTCACCTCCCAGGGGGTGAACAAGGGGATTGGTCAAATGCAAAGGACAAATTTCACCACACCTAGTGTGTGTGTGACAATCTTTGGTACTTAACTTAACTTCTGTTAAACTATAATAAGAATGTATTTTACTTTTAGTGTCTTAGTATTCTCATTGGTACTGTAACTTTTTAACTTATTGGTTTTGGGCAAAATTTAGGCACTGGCACAGTCTTAAGAATCGATTCTCGATTATACCCGATTCTCGCAATATATATTACTTGGCATCACATTTATTTTATTTTTCTTAACTTCAAAACAGGTTACATGTTACAAAAGCTCCTCTTGGCTGCTGATGTATACATACAGCGAGTAAGTGTTGAAATGGGCTAAAAAACACGTTTGTTAAAATGAATCCTCCCAAAAATATATATGTATGTACACATATATATATCTACACATACTGTATGTGTATGTATATACATATATATATATATATATTTACAGTATATATATGTATATATACTGTATATACAGTATATATACATATACATACATACATACATATATATACTATATGTATATATGTATATGTATATATATACATATACATGTATATATACATATACATGTATATATACATATACATGTATATATACATATATATACATATATATATACACATATACATATATATATACATATACATATATATACATATATATATACATATATATATACATATACATATATATATACATATATATATACATATACATATATATATACATATACATGTATATATACATATACATATATATATATATACATATACATGTATATATACATATACATGTATATATACATATACATGTATATATACATATACATATACATGTATATATACATATATATATATGCATATACATGTATATATACATATACATGTATATATACATATACATGTATATATACATATACATGTATATATACATATATATATATATATGCATATACATGTATATATACATATACATGTATATATACATATACATGTATATATACATATACATGTATATATACATATACATATACATGTATATATACATATATATATATATGCATATACATGTATATATACATATACATGTATATATACATATACATGTATATATACATATACATGTATATATACATATACATGTATATATACATATATATATATACATATATATATACATATACATATATATATATAAATATATATATTTATATATATATATATATTTATATATATATATACATATATTAGGTGTGTGGGAAAAATCGATTTGAATACGTATCGTGATTCTCACGTTGTGCGATTCAGAATCGATTCACATGTTTGAAAAAAAATCGATTTTTCAAAAAAAAAAAATTCTTTTTTTTTTTATTAATCCCACAAAACAATACAAAGCAATACCATAACACTGCAATCCAGTTCCAAAACCAAACCTGACGCAGCAAAACTCAGAACTGCAATAAACAGAGAAATTGAAAGGAGACACAAACACGACACAGAACAAACCAAAAATACTGAAACAAAAATGAATATTATCAACAACAGTATCAATATTAGTTATAATTTCAGCATAGCAGTGATTAAAAATCCCTCATGTACATTCACATTAGACATTTATAAAAGAAATTAAAAAAGTACAATAGTGTCACAGTGGCTTACACTTGCATCGCATCTTATGATCTTGACAACACACTGTGTCCAATGTTTTCACAAAGATAAAATAAGTCATATTTTTGGTTCGTTTAATTGTTCAAAAAAATTTACATTATTGCAATTGTCCTTTACAATTAAAAAAGCTTTTTTTTAATCTACTACTCTGCTAGCATGTCAGCAGACTGAGGTAGATCCTGCTGAAATCCTATGTATTGAATGAATACAGAATCGTTTTGAATCGGAAAAATATTGTTTTTGAATCGAGAATCGCGTTGAGTCGAAAAAAATCGATTTATAATCGAATCGCGACCCCAAGAATCGATATTGAATCCAATCGTGGGACACCCAAAGATTCGCAGCCCTAATATATATATATATATATATATATATATATATGCTTTATTTTTTTTTCTGAATATTTATAATCTGAACAAATAAGATTCATGGTTCGAGTGTGAATAATTTATTTGAGCATCTCTAACAAATATAGGTAAAAATGTTATCATAGGATATTAATCTGCAGTTATTGTCGAATTAGTAAGAAAAATTTAAGTTACTTTGAAGACATTAAAAAGATAATTCAAAGACCATTAATAACATACAATAATGTATAACAATAGAAAAACAGTCAAGAAAAAAGTTAAAATGTCAATTGCATGTAAAGAACGCCAAAGTCAAGCATTGAGAAATGCATGGACTGGATCAAAACAAAATACACTGATAAGAACTAAAAAGGCATCATTATACGAGGGGACTTTAAAATCCAAGAAAGCTAAAAAAAAAAAAAATTTTTAATTTAAAAAAAGATCGATGACTTCATAGAATGTACAAAAAGTCTATATCCAAAAGTCAATAAATCAAGTAGAATAACAGAAAACAGTACAACGTTTATTGACAATATGTGTTCGAATTGCTTTAATAAAAAAACAAACAGCGGCTTGTTAAATACTGATATTATTGATAGTCTTCATAATCTAAAATATAACTAAAAAGGAAGAAGTAAAAAAAAAAGAAACTATACAAATAACTCTATTAAGAAGGTAGTAATAAGAGCTCGAATTTAGCGTTAGCATATTCTCCTGTGTAGTTTAAGTTAAAGTACCTATGATTGTCACACTCACAATAGGTGTAGCGAAATTATT
The DNA here is from genome assembly GCF_033978795.1 of Nerophis ophidion. NCBI lineage: Eukaryota > Metazoa > Chordata > Actinopteri > Syngnathiformes > Syngnathidae > Nerophis > Nerophis ophidion. The sequence continues at coordinate 25,364,618 of NC_084620.1, forward strand.
CTCTGGATTTGACCCATCACCCTTGATCCCCCCTGGGAGGTGAGGGTAGCAGTGAGCAGCAGCAGTGACCGCGCCCGGGTATAATTTTTGGCTATTTAACCCCCAATTCCAACCCCTTGAGGCTGAGTGCCAAGCAGGGAGGTAATGGTTCCCATTTTTATGGTCTTTGGTATGATTCAGCCGGGGTTTGAACTCACAACCAAGTGGAGCATGTTTAGCTTTGCATTGTCCTGCAGTGACAATACTTGTAAGAAAAACAGTTTATTTGTCACCATGGAACCAGGATTATTGATTTAAAAGTAGCAAGAACACTCTTATAGCTAGCTAACAAGGACGTAATTCAATGCATTGAGGACGTATGTGTTGTCTTGTCGCTGTCAAATTTGCAAGACATAGCAAGAATGATTCACCAAAATGTATTATTAAGATATAACAATAGTATTACAATCTATCACCGGACATTATATATATATATATATATATATATATATATATATATATGAATGTGAAAAAAAAATCCAGGAATTCACATTGTAGGAATTTAAAAAAATATATTTGTAAATTATGATGGAAAAAAAGGATTTGGTCACTTCAAACAAGGAAGATCTCTGGTTCTCACAGACCTGTAACTTCTTCTTTAAGAAGCTCTTCTGTCCTCCACTCGTTACCTGTATTAATGGCACTTGTTTGAACTCGTTATCTGTATAAAAGACACCTGTCCACAGCCTCAAACAGTCAGACTCCAAACTCCACTATGGCAAAGACTAAAGAGCTTTCAAAGGACACCAGGAAAAGAATTGTAGACCTGCATCAGACTGGGAAAAGTGAATCTACAATAGAAAAGCAGCTTGGTGTGAAAAAAATCAACTGTGGGAGCAATTATCATAAAATGGAAGACATAGAAGACCACTGATAATCTCCCTCGATCTGGGGCTCCACGCAAGATCTCATCCTGTGGGGTCAAAATGATCATGAGAACGGTGAGCAAAAATCCCAGAACCACACGGGGGGAACTGGTAAATGACCTGCAGAGAGCTGGGACCAAAGTAACAAAGGTTACCATCAGTAACACACTACATCGACAGGGAATCAAATCCTGCAGTGCCAGACGTGTCCCCCTTCTTAAGCCAGTGCATGACCAGGCCCGTCTGAAGTTTGCTAGAGAGCACATGGGTGATACAGCAGAGGATTGGGAGAATGTCATGTGGTCAGATGAAACCAAAATAGAACTTTTTGGTATAAACTCAACTCGTCGTGTTTGGAGGAAGAAGAATACTGAGTTGCATCCCAAGAACACCATACCTACTGTGAAGCATGGGGGTGGAAACATCATGCTTTGGGGCTGTTTTTCTGCTAAGGGGACAGGACGACTGATCCGTGTTAAGGAAAGAATGAAAGGGGCCATGTATCGTGAGCTTTTGAGCCAAAACCTCCTTCAATCAGTGAGAGCTTTGAAGATGAAACGTGGCTGGGTCTTCCAGTATGACAATGATCCCAAACACTCCAGCCGGGCAATGAAGGAGTGGCTCCGTAGGAAGCATTTCAAAGTCCTGGAGTGGCCTAGCCAGTCTCCAGACCTCAACCCCATAGAAAATCTGTGGAGGGAGTTCGAAGTCCGTGTTGCTCAGGGACAGCCCCAAAACGTCACTGCTCTCGAGAAGATCTGCATAGAGGAATGGGCCAAAATACCAGCTACCGCGTGTGCAAACCTGGTGAAGACCTATAGTAATCGTTTGACCTCTGTTATTGCCAACAAAGGTTATTTTACAAAGTATTGAGTTGAATTTTTGTTATTGACCAAATACTTATTTACAAATAAATTCTTTAAAATTCCTACAATGTGAATTCCTGGATTATTTTTTTTCACATTCTGTCTCTCACAGTTTAAGTGTACCTATGATGAAAATTACAGACCTCTGTCATCATTTTAAGAGGGAGAACTTGCACAATCGGTGGCTGACTAAATACTTGTTTGCCCCACTGTATATATATATATATATATATATATATATATATATAAAATACATATATATATATATATATAAAATATATATATATATATATATATATATATATCAGGCTTCATCAGTTCATGATCATAGACTTAGATTGGTCAGATTTAGTCTTAGACTGGTCAGATCTAGTCTACTGGCTGGTGCCAAAACCCCAAATAGTTATACTCCAAAACCAGGAGGGTTTAACTGGACAAGGATGGTTTTGCACTAGTGAGAAAAACATCTGCTTTGATGCAAACAAGCAATCCTATTGGTCAAAGCCATGACAGTCTTTGAAGTGTAATTCCCCCTCGTCAGCATCGAGGTATTGTATGGCAGAACGATCGCTGTGAAATAACTACTATTTCAAAATAGTCTGAATCCCCTATGTTAGCTTTCTATTCAGTTGTAAACAAACACCACAAACGGCATTTTGGTCACTTGCTTTGACCAGAATGTTTCTAATTCCTGTAATTTGTTGGAGGCTGCTTTGCAGAGTCTTTTAGGAATGGTTGAATGTTTCTGCCCTTTATTTGACCGGGAAATGTGCAAATTCACATGCAGAGTCTCCAATTAGCATGTTAGGATGTGGGAGGAAGCCGGAGTAGATGGAAAAAAAAACTCCACAAGAGATTCTAACCTGGATAACCTGACTGTGAGGCAGACATGCCAAACACTATTCTAGCATGTTGCTAGAAAAATGCATACAGTATAAGATGTCATTTTATTAAAGCAGCTATACAAAAAGGTGCACAGCTCTCCACAACTCTCTCTCAACAAAAAAAAAATCACACTCTAACACACTCTTACGTTGCTTGGCAACAAAGGCAGAATGTCTACACTGTGTTATTCCCACTTGCATTTTGATCATTTTGCAGGAACAATAACAGCTGGTCTGACAGGAGCAATTTAGCGGCCACACTTAGGAGAGAGACGCGATTGTAAAGAAGGAAATTGCACTGCAAAAAAAATATATTTTTTATTTACTGAGGTATTGTAAAATACCTAAAACATTGTAGGAATAATATCAAGTGCATTATTGTGTGAACTTGCAAATTATACTCTACATTTATGTGTATATTTGTTCAAATAGAAAATACAATGAAAATTACATAAATAATAGAAAACAGAAAAATAATAGAAAATGAAAATAATAGAAAATACAAAATTCTATATAATAACTTACACACTATTTTCACACTAAGTCTCATGTGGGTCTATAAACACAAACATAAACATGGGTCATTGTTATTGGTGTAACGGTATCCCATAATAACAGCATAAGTATCAAAATGTCCAATTGCTGGCAGAAAATTATCCAATAAATCACATTTGTGATAGTTCCAGCTTAAAGCACCGTTCTCCATCTCTCTTGAAAAATGGCGGCTTTTTATCCACTTGTGTTTGTCCGTATAATACATTTTTGACAAGGTAGGCCAAGTGTTCCCAAACAGGAGTAAAAATCATGTCAAGACTTGGATTTTGGAGCAGATTGCTGCAAGGTTTACGCAGCTCGCTGCGATGAATGTTCTCAGCGTGCAAAACGACTTGACTGGACACGACGTGAAGGTAATGACATGATTTAATTTTACTTAAAGGAACAAAAAAAAGGCACGCACAGGGCGGAGAACAAACTTGGCTAAGAAAAACAAAAACTTCACAAAGGCAGAACTATGGACATAAAACAAAAAAACACTTACTGTGATATGAGCAAAGCAGCATGAACAATGAACATCAAGAGCTATGGCATAAACAGAGTCCAGAGCATCAGGGGTGAATCAAGAGTGTATCACGAGGGCATCAAAAGTGCATTAAGAGTGATGTCGCCAGGCCGACTACCTGGCAACTATGGCTTAAATAATAGTGACGTGATTATTGACAGGTGCGTGAGTCGTGAACACATGACAGGTGAAAGTAATGGTCGTCATGGGGAAAAAACAAGGGAGCGTAAACAGCTACTAAGAGTCCAAAAAAACAACAGAACATCACCAAACAAAACATGATCACAAAGACATGACAAATCACAGAAGAGGGTTTTCAATCTCTGGCTTCTCCTTGGTACTATTGCTGGACCTGACTTTTGCTAGCAAAAGACTGGTTTGAACTGTATTTATTTATCAAGTAGAGGCAGATTTCCTGTACATCACTTTTAATGTTTACAATGTAGGCAATCAATACACCTCTATACCAAATCAAATGCTCAGTACACTTCTAGTTGTTACACTTAGATGCAATAAATTCTTGCCTTTTGAACGCTAATTATATAATGTTAAAATGTACTATATACGATGCTTCCCTCTTTAATGTGCGTCGATTTGTTTTGAAAAAGCAACAAATCCTTTGTCTGTCTTTTGTTCACAGAACACACAGTGCAGAGCTTCCAGTGGAGCTGTGCAGCACTCCAGATGAATACCAAGCAGTCCTCCAAACAACCAGTGAAAGCAAATGCTTTCTTGGAAGTCCAAAAATATATTAAATATATTTACTTTACACACATTGAGCTAGTCCTCACTGCCTTTCCATATGACAAATGATCAAGTTTATTTGGTAATTTTTGCCATTTGTTCCTTGACATTAGCTTTGTGCATTCCCAGAAATTGTATTGAGCCACACCAAGATGCAGCTGGGTATTCTACAAATACACATGGACAACAGGTAGTAAATCATCATTTATTATTCACCTCAAAACCGATATCAATCCATAAACCCATAATAAATTACCTCATAAAAATGTAATGCAGTAAATTGGGCATTTACAGGGAAGACTCCAAGGTTAAAAACAATCACTACTGGCTTTGAGTTTAGTCCCCCCCCGGCCCCAAGTAGGACATAATGAAAGTATAATTAATCGGTTTTCACATTCAAACTATCGCAAAACTGTAATGGTAAAAGACAGGTAAGGACATTTTTAACATTCTTTACAATAATACAAGCATAGTCATTTTGTAATAAGTACAGATGTCAAAGGTTAACTCGTCAATACATGCGATCAATCATGTATTATGTAAAAATGCAGATTAATCACACAATTTACTTTAACCGCAGATTAGTGGACTCTGAGGTATGTTTATGGATTTCGTTCGTATATTATTATTGGTGTATATCAGCACTTAATTTGCCCTGTGCAATTCATTTTATATTGTTGCCAAGTTTTGAGCAAATAAATGATGTTCATTCAAATAAAACTGTCATATTCCCCATTACTGCTTTGGAATTTTTGCATGCACATTCTGGATTAAAACAAGATGAAATATGACTGAGAATGAGAAAAGGACAGAGTGAAAAAGAAATGAAGAGATGCGTTATCGCTGTATGTCTTGCTACCGAGAGAAAAAGATGGCACACAGGTTCCGTGCCTGCCACCATATTTCTGCTTCAGGCTGCTGTTGTCATGGTTACCCATCTGCAGACACACATGCATGAACATGTGCCCCAAGCACATATAGATAAACCAACATACCCACACACCCACGTCCAGCTATCCCACATGCACAGAGACAAATACGACTATAAACAGATACACTTGAGGGGTTAACATTTACTTCATACATGTATGACACCATTGTTGAGCCATTTTCCCATTTGCCCAATAAAACAACCCTGGAAATATGTACCTAGTAAATAAATACCTTGTAAATTGAACATGATTGGTAAAAATCTTAATACACACACATCAGGGACATACAAAAGGAGAAAAATACAACAGATGTCTTACCTGGTGGGTGAACAGGTACAGCAGGGGAGCATGGAAAGAAGGGAAAAAAAGTTACGGTTATGTTCCAGTGCAATACACATCGCGCAAACATTTCCTCTCAAACTACATTTTTTAATTTTTGACTTCATGAGAGTGAATTGAAAATAAGAAAAGACTGATTCAGTGCTTTGCCTGAGGATATTTTGGTAGATTATATCAACATTTCCTACTTCACCACTAGAACCAGCGCTTTGAGTACCTTGAAGGTAGAAAAGCGCTATATAAGTACAACCCATTTATCATTTATTTAACCAACACATTTAAGTACTCGCCTTAAAATTTGGATGATTTAAAAAGACAATGTCTTGAAAAAAACGTGTTGTATTATATTCAGATCAATACGTATATTTTGTTTTGAATAGGCCTGTCAAGCGATAAAAATATTTAATCATGATTAATCGCAGTTTGTTCATAGTTAGCTTCAAATAATTGTGACTAACCGCAGATAAACATATTCTTTGTCATTAATAAGTGTACCCTTAACAGAGATGTTTTAAGTTTTTAATTACCATGACTGGACAATTTGCTTTAATGAAATGTTTTTTGAACCGTATGCTTTTTTAAACAGCTCCCCACAAAAAAAAAACTAACGCACTTTTAATGAGAAGTTTAAGAAAATGTACCTGCAGTGTGTTGGCGTCTTGCCAGATTTAGTTTTTTGCAGGAATACAGAATGTGTATTCTGCAGTAATATCGAATGTGCATTCTGCAGGAATGCAGGAATACCAAATTTGTATTCCTGCAGTTGAAACATTTGCATTCAAATTCAACATTTCAAGATAATTTTATGATTACATATTTGATCATTATTATATTCAGACAAAAACACAAGATGGCGGTGTAACAATATGAATTAAATATTTAAAATAATTGTTATTATAAGCTTTGATTTTAATTCTTTGGTTTTGACCTCATGTGTCCAGGGACTTATTTCCTGTGTCTGTAAACAATTATAAAATCGACAAAATATGTTTTGACAATAATATATATATATATATATATATATATATATATATATATATATATATAAACACTGTAGTATCGACCTTATACCTGACCTGACAGTATACTTGGTATTGTTACAGTCAATTTTTGTATTGATCCGTTCATTTATCATTAATAATTTTTAATAATATGTAATGTAATGTAATGCCTGTTAAACATTCTGTAATTGAGGACTATCAATCAGAGCATTGTATAAAATAATCTACAGTTCATTTTATTTCAATCTGCCACAAAATGTCACTCACTACATACAGTATATCCCTCAACTGAGGCATTAACATTTATGTAAGTAGAAATATCACAGATAACATTAAAACATATATGACAATCGAAGCATGGTCATAATTAAATATATTTTTCATTTTGTTACTGTAGCGAATGTGACGAGTAGCGCTTATATTGTGAAGCCGGAAGTCTGTGGTTGGTTTGAGAATGTGTCTTGACGATAAGAATAAAGAACTACTAAAGACTTCCTGCCTACTATCTGCCTTCTGCCTCTGTCAGTCCTTTTTGTTGAGCTTTTATCCCATCTTACTAAAGCAGTTAAAGTAACTATCCAAGTCTTAAGTGATTAATGGAGTGAACTGCATCTACACAAAGAAAAAGAAGCGCCTCTCTGCAAGTGGCAAAGCACACCAGCTGACATCCGCTCCAGTGACGTTGTCTTAGCCTTGTCTTGGTTTAACTCTTATCTTACTGACAGGATGCAGTGCGTCTCCCATAACAATGTGACCTCAGACTATGTTAAGGTAACGTGTGGAGTTCCCAGGGTTCGGTCCTTGGCCCTGCACTCTTCAGCATCTACAAATACGGTGTTAGCTTTCACTGTTCTGCTGATGACACCCAACTCTACATGCCCCTAAAGCTGACCAACATGCCGGATTGTAGTCAGCAGGAAGCGTATCTTAATGAAATTAAACAATGGATGTCCACTAACTTTTTGCAAATCAACGCCAAGAAAACGGAAATGCTGATTATCGGTCCTGCTAGATACCGACCTCTATTTAATAATACAACTTTAACATTGGACAAGCAAACAATTAAACAAGGCGACTCGGTAAAGAATCTGGGTATTATCTTCGACCCAACTCACTTGTTCGAGTCACACATTAAGAGCGTTACTAAAACAGCCGTCTTTCATCTACGTAATATCGCAAAAATTCGCTCCATTTTGACCACTAGAGACGCTGAGATCATTATCCATGCATTTGTTACTGTAACTTATTATTTTCGGGTCTCCCCATGTCTAGCATGGCGTGGCGCAGTGGTCGTGTGCAACCCGAGGGTCCCTAGTTCAATCCCCACCTAGTACCAACCTCATCACATCCGTTGTGTCCTGAGCAAGAAACTTCACCCTTGCTCCTGATGAGTGATGGTTAGCGCCTTGCATGGCAGTGTGTGAATGTGTGTGTGAATGGGTATATGTGGAAGTAGTGTCAAAGCGCTTTGAGTACCTTGAAGGTAGAAAAGCGCTATACAAGTACAACCCATTTATCATTTATCATTTTATTAAACGATTACAGTTGGTACAAAATGCGGCTGCTAGACTTTTGACAAGAACAAGAACGTTTGATCATATTATGCCTATACTGGCTCACCTGCACTGGCTTCCTGTGCACTTAAGATGTGACTTTAAGGTTTTACAACTTACGTATAAAATACTACACGGTCTAGCTCCAGCCTATTTTGTCGATTGTATTGTACCATATGTCCCGACAAGAAATCTGCGTTAAAAGGACTCCGGCTTATTAGTGACTCCCAGAGCCCAAATAAAGTCTGCGGGCTATATAGCGTTTTCCATTCGAGCTGTAGTACTCTAGAATTCCCTCCCGGTAACGGTTCGAGATGCTACCTCAGTAGAAGCATTTAAGTCTCATCTTAAACTCCTTTGTATACTCTAGCCTTTAAATAGACCCCCTTTTTAGACTAGTTGATCTGCCGTTTCTTTTCTTTTTCTCCTCTGTCCCCCTCTTTCTTGTGCTAATTATGGATGAAGTACTGGCTGTCCAGAGTCGGGATCCAGGATGGACCGCTCATCCAGACTTGGGACCCAGATTGGACCGGTCGCCTGTGTATCGGTTGGGGACATCTTTGCGCTGCTGATCCGCCTCCACTTGGGATGGTTTCCTGCTGGCTCCACTCTCGCTACTATATTGGAACCACTTTGGACTGGACTCTCACCATTATGTTAGATACACTATGGATTGGACTTTCACAATATCACGTTAGACCCGCTCGACATCCATTGCTGTCGGTTCCCTGGGGGGGTTTGCCCACAAATGCGGTCCTCTCCAAGGTTTCTCATAGTCATCATTGTCACTGTCACCCACGTCCCATTGGGTGTGAGTTTTTCTTTGCCCTTATGTGGGCTCTACCGATGATGTCGTTGTGGTTTGTGCAGCCCTTTGAGACACTTGTGGTTTAGGGCTATATATATATATATAAACACTGATTGATTGATTGATTGATTGATTGATTTCTATAATGTAATCTTTGTACATTTCTGTTTGCTAATTTCCCGCTTGTGGCCCAACAGTAACTAAACGCCATTACATTTCCCCACGCTACAGAATAGGCAAAAAGGAGTCAGGACACATGCGTTCAAAACAATTTGTGCCGTTAAAGGGATTTATAGTTAACATATTATCTTGTTAACTTTGACAGCCTTAGTTTTTAAGTGTTTGCACTGGACCAGTTTTCTTAGTCCCTGATGGACAGAAACTAAGCTTAACACTACCTGTAATTTAACCACAGCCTGACAAATAACTTAATTTTTAGTGAGGGTTTTTTATGAGTGTTACATATTTGGTTTACTGTTAACAAATGCCACATGTTTAATGGTCGAGGAAGAAATTAATTTGTCTTTGATACTTAAAAAAAAAAAATACATGGTCTATTGTAAATTGACATGGTCAGAAGCTGATTAAGCTTGTGTAAGTGCAACAGCAGTGGTCGCCAGTCTATATTTGGGACTCTATAGGAGTATAGGTCAATCACAAAAATATTAGGGAAAAAAATGTAGCATTATGATGTTAAACCAACAGACCCCTCAAAAGGCACGCATTTTAACCACTGAACACGCCCGCACGCCTTGCCTGTCTCTCTTCAGCGTTACATTCAGCCGCTCTCGACACCGAGCTGCACATTTCAACCGCTTGTCTCTTAAACGTGCATGGCATGACGTGCTCATAAATCCTCGAGCTGCAACAATGCATCAAGGCTGACTGCTGCAATACATCGGACATTTTATAGCATCCAACCTCCAACAACCAGCAAACATTCAACAAACAATTCTTCCCTCAAACAGGAAGCTAATAAGCCAAATACTAGAGTCTGTGAACATTGCTCCAAAGTACGGACTTTGTGTTGATTTTTTGTGCATACAAAAGTAAACATTGACATGTGCAAAGGCAGTACAATATGATAAAACAAGACGGCAGCTAGAGAAAGACTTCCCGTTTATCCCCTTATTTATTACACAGGTATACAAGTAACCTACCAGGTAAACAGCTGATTTGACTAATTCCGGCATTGACGTAAACTGTCTCAAATGTCAGAAGTGAGTTAATGGTTTGAATGAGTATGAATGTTGTCTTGTTTTAGCGTAGACTAGACAATGCTTCTTTTTTTAGCGTAACGTGCATCTTTATACAGTATTACACAACCTATGGAGAAATGGCATTACTTTTAGGTGTTTTGCCAAACAAAATGTTGAAAGAGCCATATTGGACCATAAATACAAAAAAACTAATCTGTCTGGAGCTGCCAAAAATTAAAAACCTTATTTAAGTGTTATAATAAAGGCAACACATTATGTAAGTGTTTATATTAGCTAATTTAGCATCCATCCATTTATACTAAAAAAATGACTGTGTGTATCATAACGCAAATCTTTGTTGACAGAAATGTTTTAATTTATTTATTTTACACATTTTTACAACATTAGGAAACATTAGTAAAACAGAGGCTTCTCAGAGGGTAAGATAACTCCTGGAAATTACTGGCTTGGAATGCCAAAGGTATATATATATGTGTGTGTCCAAGTTAAAGGAAACAAAAGGCTGTCTTCTTCTAATTGATTTATTCCAATCTTTGTAAGCTGGGTAAACGACAGGCTGTCTTCTTCTAATTGATTTATTCCAATCATTGCAAGCTGGGTAACATTTGCTGTGGTCTCAAACAACATGGTACACGAACAACTATCAGAAATGCAGCCAGTATGAAATACAGATGTGTCATGAGACATGCAAGTATAAATTAAATACTCATAAGACATAAATTAAGAAAATTAAATGAGCTCAAACATATCTAAAAACAAGGTATAATCATGAAATATGTACATACAGCTAGCCTAAATAGCTAGTAAGCATTAATTAGCTTGCAGTCTAAAGTGACCAAATATGCCTGAATTGCACTCCACACAAGTCAAAACAATCAACAAAGCTCACATTTGTGCATTCACGCACAGCATAAAACGTTTGGTGGACAAAATGAGACCTGTAACATGTTTTTCTGTGGCAGCGTCGAAGAAAGTTATACATGTAAACAAACTGTTGTGAGTTAGTTCAAGGACCTTCGAAGTTAGTAGGACAAAATGGCGCTCGCCAAATACTCTCATCAGTGAAGCATAAAGAAACATATTAATCAGTGGGCTTTCTAACAATCATCAGGGTTTGGGTCATGTTTATTCTCATACAGAAACCATATTAAAACAAGAAATATTTTTCCCCCATCTTTTTGCATTTCAATACATTTTTGTAAAGGCTCCAGGGAGCCACTAGGGTCCCAGCTCAGATACACAGCATATGTATATGTATCCTTCTTCGTGCTCATTCAATTAACAGTCAGAAATCTGCCTGCATGCCTTACACACTGTCAGAAATTGTAAAACATTATTTAAAAAGGCTTTAGTCCAGACAGAGGGGACCAACAACATCTCTGTCTGGACTGGAGCCTGCAGTGCCTCAGACTGTAAGTCTCTGCAGAAAGTGGTGAGGATGGCGGAAAAGATCGTCAGGACTCTTCTTCCTCCTATCCAGGAGATGCAAAAAGCCGCTGCCTGACCAGGGCTCAGAAAATCTGCAGAGACTCCTCCCACCCCCACCAAAGACTGTTTTTCACTGCTCGACTCTAGAAAGAGGTTTGGCAGCCTCCGTTGCAGAACATACAGGTTCTGTAACAGCTTCTTTCCTCAGGCCCTAAGAACGCATTAAAATAATTCCCTTCATTCCCCCAAAAATTGATTAACTTTAACTTGCTGGAACATAAAGACAATATAAGATACACCATAAACGTGGATGCATATGCAAAATTGCAATGTATTTATCTGTACAGTAATCTATTTATGTATATCTGCACCTTATTGCTCTTTTATCCTACACTACCATGACCTAATGCAACAACATTTTGTTTTTATCTGTACTGCAAAGTTCACATTTGAATGACAATATAAGGAAGTCTCAGTCTGTGTCTAAATCTAAAAAATCTAATTTTTCCCACTCTGGTATGGACACAAAACCTATCTAAAGGGAGTCATTAAAAGGAAATCAAAATACTAGTCAAAGGGATTGTCAGGTGACTAGGCTTTGAGAACATTACCCGTAATATGGTAAGGACAGTTGACCCGGTGGTCACTGTAGCTTATTTTTCCCAAGTTTCAGTGCCAATAAATAATAATAATTGTTAATATAATAGCTATATATTGTCGTTCACATTACCAAAAATTTAGATTTATAATGTGACTGGAATGAGTCCCTGAACTGACCCGCATGCACAAATGACATCCTCACTGTATTGTGTTTACTAAAGTAAACATGAATCTAATTTTAGTAAGTCACACTCCTGGCACTTTTGTAGCAATATCAAGGATTTTGTTCAACTGGAGTCAACATTTTTAACAGATTTTTTTGGCGTAGAAGATTAAGATGGAAAGTCAATGATTTTGGCGCATGCAGTTTTTAGGGCATTTGCATCGTCTGCTCAGAGGAGCGGGTGGGCAAGCAGTACGAGCCAGAAGTGGTGGAACATTTCTACTTTTTAAACTATATGTGGCGGTATGGCTCAATTGAAAGTGCGGCCGTGCCAACAACGTGAGGGTTCCAGGTTTGATCCGGACTTCTGCCATCCTCCTCACTGCTGTCGTGTCCTAGGGCGGGACACTTTACCCACCTGCTCCCAGTGCCACCCACACTGGTTAAAAAAAAATGGAACTTAAAGATGAAGATAATAAATTTTAATATGTAAAGCGCTTTGAGTCTCCAGAGAAAGGTGCTATATAAATATATTTCACTTTATGTCACTATATGAATGCAACCAAATTTTTCAGATTGCAGCTGGGTCGGATACATATCAAATTTATATCCACATACGAAACAGCCCTGGGTCAAATTTAGAAAAAATCGTAATTGTGCTGTTCACACTGACATGAAACAAAATCAGATTCATATCACATGTAAGCAAAAAAAAACAAACGGAACGGACCTGCAGTGTAAACATAGGCTAACTAGACAGCACCTCTGATGGTAACAGTCATGTAGTGCACTCCATTTTGCTTCTATTAAAGATATGATTAATCAATTCCACAGAATCAACATAAATCTTAGTGATTATTATGGTCAGTCAGAGTATCCCAAGTTTTTGGCATAAAGGTACCTATTTTACCTCTGTAATGTACCCTTCAGAATCCAGAAGGGTACACACAAGCACAGCCTATGTTGGAGGCACACCCACAATAATGGGTACATGCTCTGTGTAAGAACAGAAACAAAAGAAGTAGAATACTGTCGTATTAATCTAGTAGAGGAGTACCCTCTTGTGGCCGCCAACTAACATGACAACAATACTGCCCTACCAGGTTGTAAAGTGGGGGAAACGTGATAAAAGCAGAGGAGCTTTCAAATGGGAAGTCAAAGAAAGGGCACAGCCATAAAAAGAACAATAAATACAAGAGCATACGTCACAAAAAGATAGGATTGCTTTCCTCTGTCATATTTGAAATATTGGATGCGTTGTAGTGAAACATTAAGCCTGTGATGAAAAGAAGACAAGGATGGAAAATGGCAAACTATTCTTTCTGGCAGCCTCCCAAGAGATTGATGAGATCAAAGTGGTATAAGAGTTTAGTTTTCCACTCCACCCAAACTTCCCCTAATTGTCGCAATTACTGTAGCTCATACAGTCAAGGAGGGGGGATACAAATGATAAGGTGTACAGAAAGTAAGGAGAAGACAAATGAGGACATGTGAAACCATTTGCATAAAGAAGATTCCTTTTGTCATCAGTGTCAGGACTAACTAGCTTAGTTTAGTACAGCATGCATGGGCCTCCTGAGGGCGTACAATTTGGGATTTAATCTAATTTCTCAGGAAAATAAGCCTTCTAAAATGTTCGAGCTCAAACTGGTATCGTGCATGCAGTGTATCCTCAGGGTAAGAGGAACGATCCAAATATCTATGATTTCAATACCAAGCTCAGGATGCAACGATTAACAAATTTTACTATTAACCATGATTAAAAATGTCATGGTTATGTAATCGCAAAGGCTCCGTAATACCGTGTGCGTCAGTCCTCCTCATTCGCTATACATGGACAATATATGGCAGAATATATTCGGCGCAATCTGCACAAAACAAAAACAAAGTTACACCAGCTGTGCACCTTTGATGCACCTATCGAGAGTCACGCTAGTATCAACATTAGCTTAAAACTGGGAATTGGACCAAGCAGTAAAATTTTCCCATGCAAAAAAAAAGATAAAATTGGGAATGTGGGAAGATATCAGGTGCTTAAAAAATATGCAGGGAGTCATTGAAGACGATGGTTCGCCCATTTTAAAAAACCTGCCTGAAGAAAGTTGTGGCTAAAGGGTCCAATACGTCCAATATGGTGCAGCTTTAAACACCAAAGTAAAGGTCAGACAAAAAAACTGACTTAAATTATGTTAGTGGCAAGTTACATCATGAAGAATTGAGTTAAATATAAAGGTGTCACTTACAATCAGTAACACATCCTTGAGTCAGCAACAGGTACTCCTGTCAATGGCTTCATTCAGTGACCATTCAACTTAGATTGCTTCTTCCTGTTTGTGTTGAATAAATTATAGGCATTGGAAAATAATACAGTCAGTGGAAAACACTAACATAACATCAGGATAACTGCACTGTATCATGCGATATAATTATGTGCATTCCAGTTATACAGCATAAAATGGATGATTATATATTAATAATAGACATAGTTTACACTTGACTTTATTTTACCCACATGAGTAACATTTTATCCTGGGGTTCAATAAAGTTAATCTTAGTCTTATATTGATAATACAAATATTCATGTATTATTGTTAATGCATTTTATTTAGCACTGTTATTTTAATATTATTCTATTAATGTTAATTCAATCATTTCTATGTGATTTTTTAATTTTATGTTGGGAAATTAATCAATGCATATTAACGTGCTTAATACTCAAAATGTCATCGTACAGTTAAAATCTTTAATCGTTGCATCCCTATACCAGGGTCATATTGAAATAATATTAGCATGATAAGAAGGATATTTTTCAGTTTTCCCTCAATGTTTATTTCTGCAAATATCTGTTTTTTTTTTTTTTGCTTTGTTCAATTGTATTGTATATATGTATATAATGTTTATAAACTCTGGGAGCCACGATTTATTAACTCTGCACCTGACTATATTTTGCTCAAACAATTTTATATAAGAAAAAAAACATTGTCTTATTGTCTACAACATATATGCTTCTATGTCACATTTTTTTAATTTTAAAGAAACCTTGTAGACACCATGTATCAGTGATTTATGCCGAGCATTATTTAAAATATTCTTAAAAATATATGCATGATTTCTTATGTTTTTAGCGGGGTTGTTGTTTTAGACTTCTTTTAACACCAATTATTTAACTGAAGAGAGGATGAAAGGCCCTAAAAGACAGATTTATGATTCTGACAAGTGGTTGAATAATTCAGATTAAGAAAGAACAGATTCCTTCTTTGTGTCGAGGAAAGGATTTAGAGCTCAGTAGCCTCGCAGGGCTTAAAAATTAATTCATCCACTGAAGAATGATTGAAGTCCCATTGAGATGCGTATGAAACAATCTAAAGCGTGCCCTGGAAATACTGAAGGCTCAGAGGCAAAAAAGCTCACTTTAGCAATCAATATAATCTTGGCGTTTCAAAACCAAGAGGCATTTAATTTTTTGTGTCATTTTAAGAACATACACAAAATCTGGGATAATAAAAAAAAAAATCCCATTTCTGTCACAGATTTCCAAATTTTACTTAACGAGCTACATCAAAAACAAACAACTTTATATTCAAGGATTCACACTGCACTGTGGTTAGCATGACTTCAGATCATTTCTTCTTGCTATGCTTTATAATTTGCTTTAAACTGCGATTGTCTAATCCGGTTTAGAAAGCTGCACAGGTTTATAAAAACGTACAGCTGGCGGACTTTGGCTAAAATGATAGTTAAGTTTATTTGTCACACAAC